>NW_019385158.1:334708-357783 GCF_000671375.1 Centruroides sculpturatus | reverse complement strand
AATAATATTAAATACCCGTCTATAAAGGACACTAGTGAGTTACAATCTGTTTATTTTAAAGAGTTGTTTTCCTTAGAAAGATTTCCTGAAAATTACTTCTAAATTGTAGTGCCTGTAACGTAGTCTGCGCTATTACTTATCCGACTGTCCCCGTATTATCTATAATCCGTTGTTTTATAGAATATCTAGTTATTTCATAGCATACCTTAACAGGTTCGTTAAAATGTATAATGTTTTAACATTGTATACTTTAACTAAGAATTGCATAAAATAACGACAACCGTTTGGTTAAAATATGGAATAAAAATTGCTTTTGTTTCTAAAAGGTCACGAAATGATATAAATGATGAAGATAACGAGTTAGAGCCATCCCAACAAGTGTCCATTTAAGTTATTAATTCATCCAAACAGTCGCATTAAACAATCGAGCTATAAATCCGTTATTACCTTTCCCTCTTGTAGACGAAATGGCGCTTTTACATCTACCTCTAGTACCAAATTATTTATTAAGTAATTTGGTACTAGAGGTAGACGTAAGGCGCCTTGTCTTATCTAAATTAATAATTATAATAATTTAAATAATTTAGGCAGTAGCGTAGCGTAGGAGGGCGGCACTTTTTAGGGGCGGAAAAATTACGTTTTAGGGGGCGGCAAAATTTGACAATAAATAATAATAATATTTTGTAAGAATTTGAACCATTTTATTTCATATTTTCGTCCACTTACGATTCGGACCGATTGAAATGAGCACGGAATAGTGGGAATAGTTTTACCATCCGACTCGCCGTCCGGGGATTTCGTGCGCGACCTGTCGACTTTTTTTTTTTTTTTAATTTGCTTGTACGATTCACTTGTACTCATATACACCTCCAATATTTTATAGAGCTAAGTCATCTAGATTACTTACGTTACTCCTACCCAAATCTCCCTAGTCGCTAACTGTAACTGATTTAGAACCAGCAGCACTACAAATTATTCTTCATTGCAAAATGATATACGTATGCGTCAGGAACTTCTGTTCGAACAAGCCTCACCTGCCCTCAGGGTCGGCGATTCTGAAAAGGTGGCAACACTAGCACGGAATTTTTCATTACTTGTTCTGTGAAGAAATTGAATTTTAGTCTTTTAAATTGAGATAAGGGGGCGGTGAAAATTTTCTCCGTCCCGGGAGGCTGACCCCCCACGCTATGCCTCTGCTCAGACTGCGTGTCTGAATGCAACAATCGCGGCCAGCAATCAGCTCTTCCATTACGGCTGTCCTCCACATCTGTCTAGACAGCGAGTCTTCCTTAAGAAAAACAAGAGCTCTTTCGTGGGGTGGAGGCAGTTTCTTCCTGACCCTGCGGACATGATTAAAGCTTTGTAAGTCGAGCAGATACTTTTTCTGTCATCATCTCCAGAAGCTCTCGGTGATCGACTGTTGGTGACGCTACTGTTTCACGAGGTCATAAGGTGGGGAACGGTCGTTAGGCTCTGGAAAGTCAGTAATTCTATTTCCTACCAAGAAGAGAGAGTGTATGAAGGCCTCTGGCTCTTCCGTGTCATAGTTGTCTATCAGAGACCTGTTGTTGAGCGCGGCTTCTACCGCGATGAATATCGTAGATATCTGTTCTGCATTTCCCCAGTATTTTGCAGAGGCATCTCTTCACACTCCTCATTATTCTCCCCACCAAGCCGCCTTCTCCACATTGAAGATGCCACGGTGAACGGATTAGCGGGCAATCTGCTTATCGGAGAGTGTTTGCCATAGATACTGCAGTACTTTGTTAGCTACTCTGAAGGATTTCGCATTGTCTGAGTAAATCTTGTGAGGGAGGGAATTTTTTTTCTATATACCATTTTATAGTAGAGTATCGATACATTCTGGTACGAATCCGATAGGAATACTGAGGGACAACTGCAGTTTTTTCGTTTATCTATTTAATATACTGCAGTACTGTCCCCACCGTTGTATGCACTTTCCTGTCATTTTAGTGCCCTTGGAACTGAAAGGGCGAAAAATAAACTGAAACGTACAATTTTGAATCAAAACATAATAAAACGCATGCAATTTCTAATATTTTCGTATAAATTTTAAACGTTTTTTTGACATATATTATAAATCTAAATAAAATTCACTATATTTAATTATCGCGGTAGATCTATATTATGCATGCTAATTTATTTTCGTACGTTAAATATAAATAGAAATCGCATTCTCCTAATTATCATCTCTCATATGTCTCAAGTGTACAATAAACTGCTAGAAAATTAAATTAAGTAAATATTAAATGTAAAGTACTCCATTGACATCGGATCTCTCTAAGAAGCCAAAGGTGAAGTTGAATTTAACAAAATACCGTAATTTTGTTATATTCTTACTTTATCACAACCAACATGTGCAATGTAAATAATGTATATAAGCGCGCTTATTTCCTATGTCATGGCGATTCAGTTCCTCTATTAAAACTGGAACTGTTGGAACTTATCCAAGTGCAGACTGTTCTAACAGAACTGGTAGTCTAAATGATTCCGCGAAACCGTTATGTTCCATCGGAGCTATTCGAATATACACTAACCACGAAACCCGGACACCGTATTTCTCCTTCGATTTTTACCCCATTTTTCTAACTCCCAACTCGTTTGTACTTTTAACTGGAAATGTCTCAACTCTCGGTGTGGAAGTTATATGTCACAATGTTCATATGTTCTTGTATACTACTTCGATATCCTGTTAAATATTGAACAGTATACCAAAGTAGTATTCCAGTAGACGTGTTTAGCTGTTAAACAAATTTAACAGTAAGCAACGAAAAGTTATTTGATATATCAGAAATTAATTAATCGTATAGACACTTGTGTAATACTTTCTTAGTTGGCATACAATACGTAGGCCTATATTTAAACATTGCTAGAAACTCATTAGTGTTACATGATTAACGTAGAAAATTAATGGAAAAACGAATCGTTTACATAAAATTTATATTAGAAATACTTTTAAAGCAATAAAAATATATTTATAGATTATATATCAAATGTAAAGTAATAATTTATAACTTCAATTTATCCAATACAGTGATTTTCTCAGAATTGCAGTTATATTGCATCGTAAACTTTTAATCTGGGTTATATAAAGAGAATATTACAGAGTTACGTGCGTGACAATCTAATAAATCTATAAAATTGTTTATTCAACAATAATGATAAGATTTTAGTTACAGAGAACGAAAAAAATTGAATTTCAAACGCTTTAAAGTTATATTCGTAATTCACAAGAGAAATAATTATCGAAAATACTAAGTAAATAATATATTTTATTATCATCAAATTATTATTTCTTTATAAATGATACATGGTAATTTTGACAATAACTCAACCATTGGTGACCAAGTAAATACAGCATTGAACACTAATTGTTTGTCGAGGTTCGGGCATAATTAGTGGATGGCCACGTGGAGTTTTTGGCTTTCCTCGCCTCCGTATAGCCTAAATACGAGACAACTGCACATACACAATACAAAATCTTTTGTACAGAAACCTCTTTGCAGATCGCATATACACAAATAATCAATGATGACACCGTTCGGTTTCAATAGAATTATCGGTCTTTGTATAACCTGTGTAATTATATTTGACATGTACAGTACGTTAATCCCAAATGGACATTTAATACTTTCACTTTTCCGGCGGTTATAATATATAACATAAAAAAATATCGTATCATAATACTTCTTTGGTAGTTCTTCATTTTTTGTTTAAAAGCCTTTGTAACTTTAAGATTTGAAGTTANATAAATCTGTTGAAGATAAGTATACCAGAACACGCCGTCACGGCAACTGTTGTTCCAATTTGTCGAAATAAGTAAAAATCTGCAAATTGAAAGTACATAGTGCATACGAATCCTTCTGTCATGCTTCTACCTTGTCTTCTGAATTCGCCCATCATTACCACACCTGTGACAATGGTGAAACCTACAAAAGTTATGAATACCACGAAAATGGCGCAAAATAGATAAATTTCGATTCGTTGTAACAACTGATATTCTTGCTTGTAGCTGCTCTTCATAATATGAAGAGATATTTTCTTTCTTTTCAGAATACTACACTGTACTGCTACGTAAGATGAGAGTATAACCAATATCACATTCCATAGAAATGTAAACTCTTTGAAAAATAAAAAAACTCGCATACAGTAAATGTCGATATTGGGCAAACTAATAATGTAACTCAGACACAGAAACCACAAGAACGCTTCGACGAGATCACAATATAGTTTAAAAATTTTTTCGGGAATAACAGCTCTATCTTCTGCCACGCATTGACACGGAACTACCATATCCACTCCAAATACTTTGAGGATATTGCAAAATGGGCGAAGAAGAAATCCAAGACATCTATATCGGTGATCAGTAGAATACATACTTGAAAATACAGAAAAATTCAATTTTAAATATATATTAAAAGATGTAGGTACTGTACTTCTAAATACCAAAGTTCGTACGAATGTAGGTACGTAAAGTAATTAGAATATTTAGTATTAAAATGTGGAATTATCAACCGGGTGGATAAGTCTTCTGACTATTGCCAGTTGGTCAAGCGTTCGCACCTGACCAACGGTGCGCTCTTTATTTCTAAGAATTTTCACATGTCTGACGTCAAATTAAATGCCACTTTCTAATAGAAATCCCTAAAAAAGCCATCGTTTGTTGCCAGATTGTCAATGTGTTGTGTAGGTTTATCCCATCATATCACTCTATACAAACTGAAATTATATAAACAAGACAACTTAGTATAGAATGAAGTTGAGTGCTTTCGTAACACAACGTATTAATTTAAGTGGAAGATCTGACGTCAATATTGAAAATGATACCTGGTTGTTTATGCACTATAATTTTTGATATTGTTCCATTGGTAAACATTTCACGATTTATATAATATATTTTAAACGAATTATGTGGCATTGGAATGCACATTTCGAATATCGCATTGGAATTTTCGCGTTGGAATGCACATTTGAAATATCTTATTAGAAAATATTTTTCAATGCGATACCAGACAATAATAACTGATTAAGTTATAGAAATACGTAATAAAACTTATTCTATAATATGATTCTATTTGTTTATTATACGAGGGTAATTTGTTTTCAGCCTCCACAGATCCAGAATGAAAAACAAAACCACTTTATTTGTAGAAGCTAGTTACAGTCTTTATCGTATTTTCACAGATAATTGCTTTGTCGATTCAGGCAGACATCATTTTCTGACACCAGCTTTTGTATAACCACGTTGAAGAATTTTGACGCCAAGCCATTTATCGAATCTTTAATACTGTCAATCAACGGTATACAGTGTGGACCTTGAAATTTGAGAAAACTCCTCACTGAGGTCAAAAATCGTAACCCAACGCTTATCTGTCACGAATTGATCCACTTTGTCCACCAAAAAGTCGGTTATTACGCACTTTTTCCATTGACTGTACTGTACATATAAAATATAACCGGACACGTTACAATAGGATAAAATAATGCTATTGAAACTAAACAGTATCATTATTGATTAATTTGATATATATGTATAATTCACTGAATAATCTAAGAGGGGCGATATGCAAATAGGTTCTTCTATAGAGGATTTTGTATTCTGTATGTGAAATTGCCCTTTATTGAGGCTTTACTGTTGCGAGTGTTCTCGAAAAACTGGGTGGTCAGACATAAATTCGCATCAAACTATCAGTGTTTAATTTTTCTTATTCGAGCAAAGTAAAGGTGAAGCAAATGAGTTTCTTTATTATTAACACTAATTTCTCCACTTACAGTAGAGCGACGTTTATCCTAAACGTCGGTTATCCGAAAGAATTCCAGTCGACCTAAAGTATAATTTTTATTTGTTTTTATATTTTTCAATGTATTTAGTTCGTTTTTAAAACATAAAGAAATCATTTTTAACGATACAATAGCCACGATTATTATTTTAAAAAGTTTACGTTAGGCTTAACATCGACGAAAATTNGCAATTTTCTAGAACGTAACTCCCGTGTTATACGGGGTGTTACGTTCCAGAAAATCCATGTATTAATCTGTTAATAATAAATAATATAAAAGAAATTTTTTATAAAATAGATGGCGTTAAACAGACGTTTAACTTTTTTCAAACAGTCGCGTTCTGTTGTAAAGTTGCTTTGTTAAAAGTCAATTAAGTCATTTCGTCTTTAATCTAGCCGCTGCAGCAAGACTCAGATGCATTAAATAGTATATTTTCTTCGTATATATTGCGTATAGCAGAACTGTTTCGTTCTGTAATACGAAATTGTTTCTGCCGTACTTAATATATACACAGACAATGTAGTAGTAACACGCCTTGTTTTTCACAATCATACGTATGACCCATGATGTGTGCTGTCATAATTGATTGTTTTCTCAAATGTGCTGTATCAGCGCATTATACAATCATACTTGATGTAAACTCTATAAATATAATGTGCAAATATAAATAAAAATGCATTTCCTATATAAAAGATGCATTTTCTGATACAACTTTAATTTATATAATTTACATTTATACTGAGAGTTCTGTAAATAACTCGCATTAGTTTCCTACGTTAATCATGTAACACTAATGAGCTTCTAACAGTTTTTAAGTTTACATATTTTACGTCACTGAAGCAGTGTTTTGTAATTTGAACTAAGCAACCACCAGTCACCGAGTAAATAAAACTACTGAACAATCGTAGTAAGTCTTGGGTTTACGCTTTCTTAAAAGGCCTGTCACGTAGAATTTTCCGTGTTAGATTTACGTTGGTAACACTTTAATAGGGGCCAATTTCGAATAAAATTCCTCCCGGGAAACATTTGTTATTGACAGACACTGATGTGCCATGCTGCTGTTTACGAATGAAACTTCATAACACGAATATAATCAATATACCAGTAAAGTCTATTGTTTATCTAACACACGTGGAAAGTGTATAATTACTGGTTAGAGATGTGTTGATGAATTATTATTATTATACCTTACCTCGGTTATTCCTGAGGAATCAATGCACAGGACTTAAGAAGGAAGTGTGCCGAAGATTTAGTGACGTGTCTGTATAAAAAATTGTACAGAATTTGCAAGACAGTACAGTAGAGCCTCGATTATCCGACCTAATTGGAGACTGGGGTTGGTCGGATAATTGAAAGGTCAGATAACCGAAAAGTATGAGAGAATCTATTATTAGTGTAGTATATTATTATATCCCATGTAATTAGTATATCGCTATTAACCTACTTTGCGTTGAATTTTCATCGATGTTAAGCCTAACAAAAATTTTTTAAAATAATAATCATCGCTATTGTATCGTTACAAATTACAAAGTTAAGCCTCGTTTAAATACTGGCTCCCTTTCATGGTCGATCCAGTGTTGCCAGCTAAAACACGTAAAAATAATATTAAAGTAGCCAAGACATAGCCAAATATTGTAGCGCCACATCAATAGCGGACATTTGAAATTTGCCGACAAGGACGGTCGATTAACCGAGGGGTCAGTTGATAGGGGGTCGGATAATCGAGGCTCTACTGTATTAATGAAAATGCAGATATATTTACATTATATACTTAATTAATAGATTAATGGGCGGCCGGATGGCCGAGCGCTCTGGGGGACCTGGGCTCGAATCCAAACGGGTCGAAAAATCCCCAGGAATTTTTCGGGGGGGTGGTCCGTTCGGATATGTCGAGCCCCTTCCCTAACCACCCGGCACCCCTATTGTGGGCCCGGCCGAACCCATAATGGGCTTGTAAAGAGGCCCTCTTACTGCCCACAAAGTGGAATGAGTGCAAAAAAAAAATAGATTAATGGATATGACATGATTACAATTTACAATTCAAAAGTTGTTAAAACACAAACGATCAACTAATACGATTAATGGAGGTCTACGCTGTAATTATTACAATTAACTTTTTAGAATAATTGATTTTTATACTGAATTGACGAGACGGGTGATAAGCCAAGGTGATGTTTTTACGCTTTCGCAAAATTTATCAATTACTGTAGGTGTTTTACACGTAAAACCAAGAAAATGCCCTTGGCCATCTGCTAAACAGGCACGAATCCACGATAAACTGAAATCGTTTTGTGTTTGTCTATTCGTTGGACCAAGTTATTGTTGTAGTTACCATTTATTTTTTAAATTTAAATTTTTCTGTTAAATCTGTAATTAGCAAAACGTTTGAAATTCTTAAATACACAATTTTTAATATATATTGCATAGTCACGCGATACTTCAGTAACATTCACTTTATATAACGCAGATTGAAATTCCATTATAAAATTGAAGTGCAATTCTGAGCAATAAATCATTTTACTGCAGATATTAAATTTATAAAATGTTGCTTTGCGTTTCATAAATATTAGAAAATTTCTATTTATAGATCTCTCAGGATGCAGTTTATAATTTGAATTTAATTAATTGGACACAGCACTAGTTTTTTATATTATAAATATAGCACTAACATTTCAAGTTGGGGTAAGTATTAGGAACGAAATTCGGCACTGTAACTTTTATATAAATAGAACCTTTACTGTTAAATTTTTGTGCCTGAAATTTAAGAGGATTGGAAAATAAAAAGTGTTTGTTAAACATATCTGGAGTGATGTGGGATTCGTTGGAAATTTTACTCTGTATTAACGTATAAGATCAAAATTAAGTACAGGTAACCCCCGTATAACACGGCACTTCTACAGCACGGATTCACTCTAACTTCGAAAATTGGAAACATTTCCCAGAAGTTCGAGAATTAGGAACATTTTCCCAGAAGTTCGAGAATTGGGAACATCTCCCGTATAACACAGTGTTTTTATAGCACGGTTTGGGAATTGAGTAAAATTCTCGTATAACAAAATGTAATAAAGGGTGCTCTTTTATACCTCCGTGAAACTTTGCGCAAGCATTCTAATTGTTTTCGTGGCTACTTTAGATGCTCTTTCAACAAATAATCCATTTAATGGTTAAATTTAACAGTTGGGACCCTTCTTTTTCTTCTAAAAGCTGATTTTAGAATTATACATTCCTCCACACAATACTATCGATAGTGCGGGCGCCGCCATCTTTCTTTCACCGTCGTTCCTAAATGTCTACGAACAGCAGCGTACTCCTGTTGCAGAGTGACTGCTATTAACGAACGCACCCACAAACTGTTACCAGTTGATGATGCTAATGCTGAGATCATCATATAGGATGAATAATCCTCTTGTAAAATATTTACTTAAATAATAAATAAGTATTTTACCTATGAAAAAAATGAATACTACATCCGATTTAAATAAGGATTTAACAACATGTTTTTCAATTTTTGGAACCTAACCCTCTTTTTGCACTAGTTCTTTGTTTCGTATATCACGGATTCGCATAACACGGCAATTTTCTAGAACGTAACTCCCGTGTTATACGGGGTGTTACGTTCCAGAAAATCCATGTATTAATCTGTTAATAATAAATAATATAAAAGAAATTTTTTATAAAATAGATGGCGTTAAACAGACGTTTAACTTTTTTCAAACAGTCGCGTTCTGTTGTAAAGTTGCTTTGTTAAAAGTCAATTAAGTCATTTCGTCTTTAATCTAGCCGCTGCAGCAAGACTCAGATGCATTAAATAGTATATTTTCTTCGTATATATTGCGTATAGCAGAACTGTTTCGTTCTGTAATACGAAATTGTTTCTGCCGTACTTAATATATACACAGACAATGTAGTAGTAACACGCCTTGTTTTTCACAATCATACGTATGACCCATGATGTGTGCTGTCATAATTGATTGTTTTCTCAAATGTGCTGTATCAGCGCATTATACAATCATACTTTGGTTCCATCCTCAATGTAATAAGTTACTGTTTTTGTAGCATATGATTAATTATTACACTGTTATATACTTCTGTAGATGCTAAATGAGTTAATATACTGCAGAACAGTCCCAACCGTAGCTGGCACTTCATTTCTATTGCGTGTTACTTCAGAGCCGTTACAACTAAAAGGGCGAAAAATAAACTGAAAACTATAAATTTGTATCGAAATATAATGAAATGCATTCAGTTTCTATTATTTTAGTGTAGGTTTTAAATGTTTTTATGATATAAACAATATCAATTTAGATGAAATTAACTATATTCAATTATCATTATAGATCTATATTATGGATGTTGATTTATATTTGTTCATTAAATATAAATAGAAGTGGCATCTTCCTAATAATACATCTCCCATATGTGTAAAATATATCATACTCTGCTATAAAATTAAATCGCATAATTATTAAATGTGCAGTACGTTTGACACCAACACTGACATCGGATCTCTCATCATCGAAAATATAAAATATCACAATATTACGGTACCACAACCAACATGTGAAGTGTAAATAATGTAAATAAGCGCGCTTATTTTCTATGTTTTGGTGATTCATAGTGTAAATGGGTTTGCAAAACCGTTACGTTATATCGGAACTAATGGAATATACATTAACCATGACCGCCTAAACACAGTATACCTCCTCAGATTTTATCCCCTTTTATTAACTTTTAAATTGTTTGTAGTTCTAACTGGATACTACGTGTGTAACTGTTCATACTAACTCCGAGTGCGGAATGATTTATTTAAAGCTGATTCGATTCGGAATTACACACCACGCTAACTGTGGCAGCTCAATAAAGTAGTATGGTGTTTGCAAAAACATGGCGTCTTTTTTACAATTTTGTCAAGAATCAAAGAACTGTCAGATCATCAGTTACCGAAAATTCGGTTGTGTACTTGTATATAGTTCAGAGGAAACACCAATAACATTAGTTTACTAGTTCACTTTTCATGAACCAATTTGCGACCAATATTGTACAGTGTTAAGCTGAATCACTTGTTATATGTCAAAGTTGTTCATATGTTCTTGTATACTACTTCGATATACTGTTCACTATTGAACAGTAAATGTGTTTTTCTGTAAAACAAGCTTAACAGTAAACAATGAAAAGTTTTATGATATATTAGAAATTAATTAATCATATAGACATATATGAAATATTTTATTTAATTAGAGCACAATACATAGACTTAAACTAGAAACTTATTACTGTTACATCATTAACATAGAATATTAATGGAAAAGCGAATCGTTTACATAAAATTTATATCAGAAAGAATTCATTTTAAAGTAAAAATTTAAACATTTTATATAATATTTGAAGTAATATTCTATCAATTCAATTTATCCAATACATTGATTTTCTCAGAATTGCAGTTAAATTGCATCGTAAAATTTCAATCTGGGTTATATAAAGAGAATGTTACAGAGTTACGTGCGTGACAATCGAATAAATCTATAAAATTGTTTATTCAACTATAATGATAAGATTCTAGTTATAGAGAACGAACAAAATTGCGTTTAAAACGCTTTAAAGTTATATTCTTAACTCACAAGAAAAATAATTATCGAAAATACTAAGTAAATAATATATTTTATTATTTTCAAATTATTATTTCTTTATAAATTATACATGGTAATTTTGACAATAACTCAACCCTTGGTGTTTAAGTAAATAAAGAGTTGAAAACTGGTTGTATGTCGCGGTTTCGCTCATACGCGGTGGTTGTAATGTGTGTAATTACATTTGACATGTACAGTAGGTAAATCCCAAAAGGACACTTAATACTTTCACTTTTCCGGCGGCTATAATATATGATAACAAAAAAAAAATATCGTCGTATCAAATTATTACTTAGGTAGTTCTTCAAAAGCCGTTGTAACTTCAAAATTTGAAGTTACAACGGCTTTTAAACAAAAAATTTACAAAAGTACATAACACGTATCAAATTCAATGGCTTAGTGTTTGTTCGCTGGCACATATTTCTTCTTTTAACATGTCAGAATGGGATATAGATTAAAAAAGGGAATTTGGAATATTAACTAGTAAATAAGGGGTATTCACGCTACGCAGTTTCAGTGAATGGAACTCAATGAAATAAATAAATAAAAGCGTTTATCTGTCATATCTCATTGAGTTCTGACTTAATGATGAATTTAATTATCACAGACATTTACAATATTTTGTAAAACTAATCTGTACTGTCGACCCCCGTATAACACTGTTGATTATTCCGTTTTATATGAATCCCATGTTGTACGAGTCACTTAGATTTTACAAATACGTGTGGCGGGCTGTGAACGGCTCACGTATTTGTAAAATCTAAGTGACTCGTAAAACATGGAATTTATATAAAACGGAATTAACAAGTGTTATAGGAAGGGTCGACTATACTTTCAAAATAAAGCTACGATATTCGGTTATTTATAAAAAAAAAATAATAATAATAACATTTCGTAACAGATGGAACAACACACGACTTTTATTTGAGCTAGTGTCATAAAGTTTTTACTTAAAATTTAGGTGTTTTTTAAATGTAGTTTATATGATAATTCATAAATTCGTTCTTTTAAGATTTAGTTATTACTAAAATTTTATATATTAGTATAATTTATAATTATCGGACTTCCCCTAACTCGTGCATGATTACTGAGAGAGTAAATCAACAGCACTTGTGATTTTCCTGGAATAAGAAATCACAATTTGGTAAACTTTCTCGTTTAACTTAACTACAGGAAAATAAAATAAAACAGAAATCACTTCTTGTGAAATAGTCACAATGCCGGGATGCAATTTTCAATCATTTTTTATTGTTAAAACAATCACATCATATCTGTTCCACACCGGAATTTCGTATATATTAAAAGGATTAAGTAATTTTTAATTGATTTAAAAATTTTAGAAAATTAAATTACAGCCAAATGAATAACTTTTAATGTTATATAATTTAAATTTAATATACTATATTTATAATACTTTGTATAATATAATATAATAAACAAATAAAATCATAAAACAGAATACGTTTTATTATATATTTATATAATATAATTGAATCACTTATTGTTTTCCAATGTCGCATTGGAAAATAATAAAACGTGTAGTAAAGTACGTTTGCCAATGAATCAATATCGAAAGTTATAATACTTAAACCACCAGATATAATTTTCAATATTTACATCAGATCTTCCACTTAAATTAATACAAGCTATGTTAGGAAAGCATTCAATTTCATTCTATACAGTACTCATTTTTCTTGTTTATATAACTTCAGTTTGTATACAGTAGTATTATGGGATAAAGCAATACAACAGATCCAGAACCTCAAAACAAACGCTATACCTTTTAGGGATTTCTATGAGAAATTGGCAGTTAAGTAAATGTTTTACATGTGAAAATTTCAGGAAAAAAACGCCCGCGCCGTTGGTCAGGTGCGAACCCACGACCAACCGACAATGTTCGGTGGTTTTCACCACTCGTCTAGTACTTGGCGATTCTAATAACAAATATACTAATTACTTTACCTACCTACATTCGTACGTACTCTTGTGTTTAGGGGATAAGTTCATGTATTAATACATATTAAAAATTTATTTTTTATATATTATCAAGTATGTATACTACTGACGAGCGATATAGATGTCTAGGGCTCCATGTTCGCCCTTTTTTCAATATAATCAAAGTATTTGGAGTGGCTCCGGTAGTTCCGTGTCGCTGTATGGCTGAAGATAGAGCTGTTATTCCTGAAAAAATTTTCAAAGTATACTGTAATTTGGTAGAAGCATTCTTGTGGTTTCTCTGTCTGAATTACACGATTAGTTTGCTTAATATCGACGTTTACTGTATACGATATTATTTATATTTCAAAGAGTGTTCATATCTTTGGATTGTGGTATTGATTATAGTTACAACCTACTCAGCAATACAGTTCAGTATTTTGAAAAGAATGAAAATATCTCTTCATATTGTGAAAACCAGCTACAAGAAAGAATATCAATTGGTACAACGAATGGAAATTTATGTATTTTGCGGCATTTTCGGGCTACTTATACTTTTTATATGTTGCACTTTTATCACAGATGTGATAATAATCAGCGAATTAAGAAAACAAGGTAGAAGCATGACAGAAGGATTCGTATGCAATATTTATTTTTCAATTGCAAATTTTTATGTATTTGGACAATTTTCGACATTAATTGCGGTGAGTTTGTTCTTTGGTATAGTTCTACTCAACAGGTTGATTAAATTATCCGAAGAATTTGAAGAAATAAAGATAAATGATTCACTTCTAAAGTATAAATTACAAAGATTTTTCGAAAAGCAAGTCGAAATTTGGCAATTTCTAAAACAAGTTAATGAGATTTTCATAGATCTCGGTCCACTAGCTTATGCCTTCTTTATGCATATATGCTGTATTGTCTTATACATTGCCATATTTGTAAAAATGGATCCAGAAATAAAGCCATACTTTTGGGCTGCCTCTCCTGTAATTCTGTCGGCAGTACTTTCCTGCTGTTGGGCATTTTCATATTTTACGTCATTGGTAAGTTTCAAATTACGTAACATAAAATACATGAATTGTCTTTAAATTCCGTGCTTAAGCTCACCTGTGCCAAATGGACGAAACAACTGTACACAAAGTTAGTCACGTGAAAAAATCCCATAAAACTGCACGTCGTCTCTGATTGGTCAGACTTTTACCCACTTTGCTCAGTGATTTTTATCCAGTTAACCACAGGTGGGCTTAATATGATTAGAAAAATTACATAATAAATCATTTTTGTTTCAGTTGTACGACGACTTTGCGTCTATCTAGACTTTCTCCCGCCGATTTGCCATTGGAATTTAAACTGAAGGTAAAGTTAACTTTGATTA
Source organism: Centruroides sculpturatus (assembly GCF_000671375.1). Taxonomy (NCBI): domain Eukaryota; kingdom Metazoa; phylum Arthropoda; class Arachnida; order Scorpiones; family Buthidae; genus Centruroides; species Centruroides sculpturatus. Next base: position 343,041 of record NW_019385158.1, on the reverse strand, counting down.
TTGTGTTTCTCATTATAATTCTGTAGTGTTTTATTGTATAAGAATTTTTAGAATTTTTATATTATAAATAAAGCTTTTGGTTGTGTGAAAAAGCGAAGATCTGTCTTTTTAGTTCAACAGATCGAAATCACTTAAAATATATAGAAGTAATAATAACTGTTAAATTTCGAAACCGCTTTGTTTGCGGCAACGCGGAACTCAGGCGATCTGCTACAGAATGAACCCTCTTAAAATAACATTCATATAAATCTGGTCTTTATTTTCGTATGGAAAACCTTAAATAATAAACCTTAAATAACCTTAAAACTCCACGTGGCCTGCACGTTGCGCGAGCGGCAAACCCACGATTAATATTCGATGCTTTTATTCAATTTGCATCTTTTCCGCTAAGTGAGGCTGCATGCTAACTCGCGTTTAATGTTCTTCACAGACCGCGAATTGATTGTCCTTAGTTTCTAACACTGTAAATGCTGTCCGGCGTAATTTCGAAACTAATCACGTCTTATACCAGGTTACGCGAGATGCTGACAATTATTTTACAGCATGTGGTAGAGGCCTAAGATCTAAAACTGTTATATGAACATAGCCTTTAAATGGCATAGTTTAATTGCTAGAAGGAGGTTAGTATTATTTACTTCGATTTCCAATAGTTCTAAGCGCGTTCGAAAATAGTAAACTCGCCGCCATATATTTTCTTGTAGTACTAATTAGCAAACAAGTGAAAGGAATTATACGACCTCTATTGGCGTGGTCGACACTGGTGCAAAGCCCTTTTATTATTATTGACTTCTGGCGCTAAAATAATGCATTCTGCGCTGTCTGTTTATATCAGACACAACACACTGTAAAAGTACCTTTTTTTTATATTTTTCGCCCTGTGGGCACTAAGAGTGGCTCTTATAGCAGGCCCATTATGGGTTCGGCCAGGCCCACAATGGGGAAACCGGAGGATGAGGGACGGGGCTAAATATATCCCAACAAATTACTTCTCAAAAAATTCCTGGGGATTTCTTGACCGTCTGAATTCGATCCCGGTTCTTCTAAAGTGGTAGGCTGCCACCTTGACCACTCGGCCAACCGGACATCGCCTGTAGAAATACTATTACAGTATGTTACTGAAACCAACATCTAAACAATACAGTAGAGCATCGTTTATCTTAAAGTCAGTTATCCGAAACGTCAGTTATGCGAAACGTCAGTTATGCGAAAGAATTCCAGTTGGCAAATTTAAATTTTCGTTAGTCTTGTGGCGCTGCAATCTTTGGCTATGTCTTGGGCTACTCCAATTATTTTTTTGTTGGTGTGTGTTTTTAGCTGGCAGCACTGGCACTTTTGTGTCGTGGTTTTCTGAAGACTGTGTGTCTTGCTGAATCGAACGATTTTGATACTAGAGTAACTTCTAAACTATAATTGTTTTTGTTCTTATATTTTTCAATATATTTACTTTGTTTGTACAAAATAAAGAAATAATTTTTAACGATACAATATCCACGATTATTATTTTAAAAAGTTTACGTTAGGCTTAACATCAACGATAATTGAACCCGAAGAAAATTTTCAGCATAGGATAGGTTAACATATTTTTTTTGTATATAATCGGTTAACCGAAAAATAAGTTATCCGAACAACCCCAGTTCCAAATTGGTTCGGATAAATGACGCTCTACTGTACCATTATATCGAGGAACTACATATAAGTACGATGTGTATCTACAATACTTCATTCATGCATTATGTAAAACTAGTTGCCTGGGCCGCCCCCTAGTGGGCGTTCTAGCAGCAGCGGTGTCATTTCTTAGTATAAACAATAAACTGATATCAATAGGGAATGTATTTCCCTTTCCGCGGGGGAATTCCTTTCTTACGTGGGAGGGAAATTTATTTCCACGTGGGAGAGAGGAATTTATTTCCTTTTGGGAAAGAGGGTTAAAGATTTCTTCCTCCTCCACGAATGAAATCCTTAACCCTCTCCCTACGGGAAAAGCGTTCTAGCAGCAACAATGTCATTGTGTAGAATAAATAATAAATTCCTTTTACAAATAATAATAATTCATTGTTTATTAAAAATTAACGCAAGGGGGTTTCAGGTTACAAATTACAGATACACTGACACGCGATCAATGGCTTAAGTTATTAGATTATATTTTAATGAAGAGCTCAAATTTGGATATGTTACTGAAAGTGTTAATATGTATGGGTGTGGGTGAGTGAGACTATTTTCTTTATCATTTTTGTAGCTTAATAGCTATTGTCTTTTCCATCGAAAATTTCCAAAATTTGGCAGCCATGTTTCATTATTAGGCGGATTAACACTGTAAAATTTTGGTGATTAAAGGTTGAAGGAATGATAAAATAAATAGGATCCTGTTTCCTATCTCTAGTAGGCTGAGATTAATGACGATTTTGCTTATTAGCATTATCAATCTTTATAAAACCCATTTTTACCCGTATTTTTTCTTTTCTTTTGCTATTTTATAATTCTTACTAAATACAAAAGTTCTTTTAATACAATATAATAACAGATGGAGCTACAGAATGTTTCCGGAAAAGCTAAGCATCTTGTTGTTGGATTGTTTTCAATTTAAAAATAAAAATATGTATTTAATTTCCAGATGAATTGCTACATGAAACGATTTGGAAAAATTCCATTAGGAATATCTGTTGGTGGATTCTTCTACATAAAAGAAGATTTCTTCATCAAGGTTAGTACAAATTATCACATATTTAAAAAACTAACGTTGTGACCGCAGGGTCGGCACCTTTTCGATGCTTTGTAAGGACTGAAACCATTGTATCTTTTGGACAAGGAAATTTCGATGCCGTTACGTCAGGTTTCGCGCGAGCGGTCACGCTGTAGGCTTTTGAGGCCGTAATGGAGGCAGATGGAAACGACCGGTAGAAGTACACTCTACAAATTAACATTTAACAAAAATACACGTTCATTGATAGGTATTATCTACAAGTTGTAAGGTAATTTATAAAATATGAAGTTTACAAGTTCTACGATCATTTCAGAAATTTTGCACAATGGCTAAAAAGTATTTTAGATTCTTAGCACAACCGCTAAAGGGAGAAAGATATAATGGGATAAACTTATTGTGACCCTCACCGAGAGGGAGAGTTTACAGTAAGTTCACGACATGTAAATTACTTTAAAACACTCATGAGTCCTAAACGTATTGGTGCACAAATCGATGGAAGGTTTGCAACTCAGTTCAGAGGTTAATTCCTTATTTTTGGTCGTTTTGGGGCAGCAAGTAATGCATCTGAAGCAGTATCCGAAACATAATCGGCACGAACACCGGTTTAAAAAACTATTGAAGGCAGCGAACTGACGTGGAAACGAAACTCCCTCTCTTTTTATTTCGGGGGTCACTCGTGGGTTATTAGAAAACAATAATTATTTTGAAGAGTCAAGATCAAGGTGTTTACTAAAAAATTCACACCTTCGTTTCTGTATGACTAGATTTTAGAAACGCGACACATGGACGGTTTGTCGAGAGGGTATAATTTCAAAGTTTTTTTATGGGTAATTGGGCCCTATTTAGTTGTTACTAATGTGAAGAAATATGGAAAACTTTACGTGGCATTCCCGCTAGTCAGATGCAAACCTTACACAAATATGAATGTGAGACAACTGATTCCGATACAACCTGATCAGAACATTGATTACCACATACGTATTAGTAAGCTTTACGAGATTTACGGCCTAAAACTAAATGTTGTTTTCAACAATCAACACAAAAACAACTTTCAGCCAAGCTATGACAATCAGTATTTACCTTTGTTTATTCAAAACACTATTACAAAAACAGAATTCTCTACCACGTGTAAACAACACTGTCGCTTGAATAAATATGGCGGTATCTGAATTTTCTTTCTTTATCCAACACACTGAAGTTTTGGCGGGTTCTCCAACCAGCAACAAATGTTAGATAGAAACAACGCTTGTCCGATACTACTTCACCTTTTCCTATACAGTACGCTGATGAGGTGCGAACCCACGACAGTGTATACTGGTGTTGTCCACTAACAACTAGCCGACTTTACTTTGTTTTTTCAAATGTATCATGGAGCCTCGGAAGTCGAAACGCTTTAATAATTGTATTAAACTTTGTCTTCCAAGCATTATAAAGTGCAATCAATCAGACACTAGGCAGCTGGTCATCTTTTATTTATTCTGTTTTAGTCGATACGCGTTATGGACTTACAATGCCTCTTCTCAGTCAAATATTTTGAAAATGTACACGAAAACTATATACAGTATATAGCATTAAAGATGAAAATTTACCTAGTGTCTGATTGACTGCACTTTATCGTGCTTGAAAAGCAAAGATATATTGATAGAACGACACGGTTTCAAATTAGTAAAGTATATTAAACTTTTTACTATTTTAACAGGCATACAACGCATTGTATTCCATCTTTAATACTTTACTCGATTTGAGTGGTGTAATGGAAAAGGAATCCGAATGTACTTCTCCTGCACTTAACATTACAAATGGAAAGAATTCTTCAATTATATAACTCTTGATGAATACGAATAAACGAAACAACACGAATTCAATAAGAAAGATTCAATTATAAATGTTATAATATAATTCCTATAGAAATGTATATATACAGACCGGCCCCGTTTGATGCATTATCGATTGTACACTAAGAAATTACAATGTTTAGGTATATGTCGTACACATAACTCTAATGAGGAAGAATTAAAAAAAACATAAGAAATTAAATACATAAAATAGTACATCAATAATAGTACAGGTACATCACTGATAATGCTGCGGTAGCGTTGGGGCTAGGCTACGACACTGCTGATAACAAGCGCTATATGCTGAGAGACGTTAGAGTAGAGTGTAGAACTGAGACGGTAGAATATGAAGAAGTGAAGGTGCGGTGTTACAATTGTACAGAATACCTCGTTCATATATATTTCGAACACTTGAAATTTCTCTCGCACTCCTGGAAATGCTCTCTCTCAACCCCAGGGTGCACGCACCTCAGGTTAAGAACCGCTGCTTTAAAATAATAAAAATGTAAAGATTAATGCACTCTATAGAGACTTTTCTGTTTTAGTTTACTAGACGTGCTTGTGTTTACTTTTTTATTATAAAGTATAGTTTATGCTCGTAGATGTTCAGCATTTTCAATTGTAATTTTGCATTATATGTATTTATATATGCATCGCTTACATTTTCATTTAATCACGTGCTATATACTGTACTGTCACTTTTAAGTAGGGCTATATTTGAATGTATTTAAATTTATTACTTAATATTGGAACTAATTATTATTGTAAATTAGATATTTTGTAATTTCATTCGTTGTTGATTAACTGTACGTTTCATGTTAATACAACGAATTTTATTAAATGTGTTATTTTTTAACACGTTTACAAACTGTTTTCTCATTTTTCAAGTACACATCGTAAACAACTTAATAAAAATGATGTAACTGAAAATTTTGACCAGTAAGATGTCCGGATTTCACAGAAATACTTATTGTGACAGAAATTTTTTGGATGATTTTGCTAGTAAATTACACTGCTGGCCATTAAAATTGCTGCATTAGGAAAACAGCTAATACCGAAATCGTCTTTATTGTACATATACACTCACTCGCTCAATATGTTTTATTGGTACAATAATTGTACATGCCCTGGCCCCGCATGAAGCAATACCAGGGAACAAGTGGACAGTATAGATTAGAATACATTTCGATTAGGTAAATTGCATAAAATTAACACTTGTAGGAAGTGTACAGGAAATAAAAACATTTAAGATATTTACAAAGTATACATACTTGGTAAGAAGAGCAACATAGGCCTATATATTTAGAAAACACATGACAGTCCTTTCGTGTGTAGTAGTTACCTTGTAAAGTTCAGGGAACGAAATAATGTCCCAACACAGAGCGTTAGCTTTAGATCTTGGTTTTGTTAACATAGTAAATTTGCTTAGCAAATTGATTGTACTGTACTGTACATATACAGTATAATGGAAGGAAGCTATGATTAAATTGATAGAAATACAAAGCACCAAGCACGTTGTACGTTTCGGGCAATTCTTCTTGTGTGCTACCGTCATGGTTTAAAAATTTTAATGTATCAGTATTTTTATAATGTGAATTCATCACGTGAAATTACAAAAGTAAGTGTAAAAAAAACGATAAGATTAAAAGCACAATTGAGTAGCAAACAAAATTTAATGAGATGATTACATTACATATGTAAGCATTAAGTTTAAAAATTTACATAAGATGTTAATTCAACCATGCACACAATATTTATGTAAGTTCTTACTTCACTGAAAACTTAATGTTATTCTTAACACATGTATGAAAATGTGTATCTGTGAAAATTTACTTTTGCATCACCATATATTATGATTATTATAACGCAAATTTAATTGAAGTAAAATAAAATATTGTAGAATGTTTTGAAAACATTTGTGAGTGTTTGAGATATTAGAACTGTTTAAGAAGTACTCATAGTACTTATAAAATTGAATAAATACTTTTAAAAAGTTTTTGTTTTCTTAATGTTTTGATTATTTACTAATTACCGAACACTTAAAATATGCAATCCGATTACGCGTATTATCAGTTTCATTAGTGACAATCGTTTAGAAGACATAAGTAAAGTTAAATTTAACAAAATAAAAAATATCACAACATTACGGTATCCCAATCAACATGTGATGTATAAATAATGTAAATAAGCGCGCTCATTTCCTATGTTTTGGTGAATCATAGTGTAAATGGATCTGCGAAACCGTTATGTTAAATCAGAACTATTTGAATATATACAAACCATGAAACCCGGACATTGTATCACTCCTTAGATTTTATCCCTTTTTATTAAATTTAAAATTGTTTGTAGTTCTAACTGGATACTACGCGTGAAACTGTTCATACTAACTCCGAGTGCGAAATGCTTTATTTGAAGCTGATTCGATTCGGAACTACGCACCACGCTAACTGTGTCTGCTCAGTAAATTAGTATGGTGTATGCAAAAACATGAAATCTTTTTTACAATTTTGTCAAGATTCAAAACGCTGCCAGATCATCAGTTAGCAAAAATTCGGTTGTGTACTTGTATATGGTTCAAAGGAAATACCAATAACGTTAGTTTACTAGTTCATTTTTCATGAACCAAACTGCAATCAATATTGTACAGTGTTAAGCTGAATCACTTGTTATATGTCAAAGTTGTTCATATGTTCTGGTATACTGCTTCGATATACTGTTCACTATTGAACAGTAAATGTGTTTTGCTGTAAAACAAGTTTAACTGTAAACAATCAAAAGTTATATGATATATCAGAAATTAATTAATCATATAGACATATATGAAATACTTTGTTTAATTAAAACACAATACGTAGACTTAAACTAGAAACTGATTAGTGTTACATCATTAACATAGAATATTAATGGAAAAGCGAATCGTTTACATAAAATTTATATCACAAAGAATTAATTTTAAAGTAAAAATTTAAACGTTTTATATAATACATGAAGTAATATTCTATCAATTCAATTTATCCAATAGAGTGATTTTCTCAGAATTGCAGTTATATTGCATCGTAAAATTTCAATCTGGGTTATATAAAGAGAATGTTACAGAGTTACGTGCGTGAAAATCGAATAAATCTATAAAATTGTTTATTCAACAATAATGATAAGATTTTAGTTACAGAGAACGAACAAAATTGAATTTAAAACTTTCTAAAATTATATTCGTAACTCACAAGAGAAATAATAATCGAAAATACTAAGTAAATAATATGTTTTCATATTTTTAAATTATCATTTTTTTCTAAATAATACATGATAATTAAGACAATAACTTGGCCCTTCGGTATCCAATTGAATAAACCATTGTAAACTGGTTGTTTGTTGCGGTTCGAGCATGATTAGCGGGAAGCCACGTAGACTTTTTCGTGTTTCCTCGCCTGCGTAAGGCCCTGTACACACTAGGCGTTTGACGAGCGTTTAGCGGAGCGTGCGCACTGGCTCGGTTTGGAAATGGATGTGGAAGTGATTGCTTGTGGAAGTGATTGCTTGTGTGTGGCTCCTCTATCGTCGCTATAAAAGACGACGGCAGAGGCAAAGAGAATTTTACAGGTGTGCTCGCAAAACGCACGTTTTAACAAAAATCTATAAGCGCTCGCAAAACGCGCGTTTTAACAAAAATCTATAAGCGCTCGCAAAACGCGCGTTTAACGCGCGCTTGGCTTTTGAGTGTGTACGGCTACATAGAACTCTTGGTTCTTTTAAACGCGCGTTTAACGCGCGTTGAAAAACGCCTAGTGTGTACAGGGTCT
>NW_019385158.1:308415-334352 GCF_000671375.1 Centruroides sculpturatus | reverse complement strand
CAGTATGTAAATTAGGTACCGTAAGTCTAATACAGTACTGTAATTTTATACATTTCTTGTGAAAGAAACATTTCTTATTCAACGGCGATTAAAATTATTTATATTAATGATGTCTCCGAAGTTCAAGGAACTATTCGCAGAAAAATAAGTTATTAGAAATCGGCCGCGGTTTGCTGAGCTGTTCCGCGACGAAAACAATGTTGAGCAATGGCGATGTCGAATGGTGACACTCGGTAAGTAATCCTACAATTTTTTATTTATAGCGTAGTTTATACGGATTATTCCCAAAAATAATATACGTATTTTGGAAATGTTGAGTCGGATTAGTGTAGAATCGATTAATTTTATAGAAGAAAACCTTTCAATCAGCCGTAGTCCGTAAACTTGACACGTGTCGGGCTGTGATTGGAAGGACTCGTAAGAAATCGGATTCCTAAAGAATGGAACGTATCTATATCTTATAGGGGGGTCGACTGTACACAATTAATCAATAATGACACTGTTCAGTTTTAATACCATTATCATTTGTAACGTGTTTGATTATATTTGATATGTACAGTACAGTAGCTAAATCCTTAAAGGATATTTAATACTTTTACTTACTTGCTTGTTATAATACATGATAACAAGAAAAAGTATTGTCGTATCAAATTACTTTTATTGGTAGTTTGCAAATCTTAATGTTACATCGTCTTTCAAACAAAAGATTCTAAAAAGTACAGAAAACGAATGGATTTAATGGATTAGTGTTTGTTTGCTGGCACATATTTCTTCTTTTAATATGTCAAGATAAGGTACAAATTAAAGAACGAAATTTGGAGTAGTAATCTGTAAATAAGGGGCATTCACGATGGTCAATTTTGGTGAATGGAACTCAAAAAGATAAACGGAAAAGAGAGATCATGTGTCGTATTTCGAATGGATTGCGATTTAATGAACAATTTAATAATCACAGACATTTACAATATTTTCAAAAACTCATTTGTACCCTCAAAATGAAGCCATTTTTTGGGACTTTCAAATAATTAGTAACATTTCGTAACAGATGACGCAACGCACAATTGTAAATTTGACCTAGTCGTAAAGTTTTTTCTTTAAATTTAAATGTTTTTCAACATAAGACTTAACAACTTGGTGAACTTTCTCGTTTACCATAACTAAAGATAATAAAATATATTAGCAATTACTTCTTCTGAAAAGTCACAATGGGCTGCAATTTTTAATCATTTTTTATTGTTAAAACAATCACATCATTTCCGTTTCACACCGGAATTTCGTATATATTAATCGCCTTCTCTGGCATAAGCTTTTCACATTTGAATTGAGCATTTAAGTAGTGTCTCGAGTCAAATTACAGCCAAAAGAATAACTTTTAATGTTATATAATTCAAATTTAATATACTATATTTATAATACTTTGTAAAATATAATATAATAAACAAATAAAATCATAAAATAGAATAAGTTTTATTACATATTTATATAATTTAATCAGTTTTGTTGTCTTGTATAGAATTGAAAAACATTTTTCAATGAGATATTTCAAATGTGCATTCCGACGCGAAAATTCCAATGCGACATTCCAAATGTGCATTCCAATGCGACATAATTCGTTTAAATTATATTATATAAATCGTCAAATGTTTACGAATGAAACAATATCAAAAATTATAGTATTTAAACCACCAGGTACATTTCCAATATTGACATCAGATATTCCTCTTAAATTAATACAAGTTGTGTTACGAAAACACTCAACTTCATTTTATACTCAGTTGTCTTGTTTATATAATTTCAGTTTGTATACAGTGGTATGATGGAATAAAGCAATACAACAGATCCAGAACCTCAAAAGGAACGCTATCCCTTAAAGGGATTTCTATGAAAAATTGGCAGTTAAGTTGATGTTTGACATGTGAAAATTCCAGAAAAAAAAAAAAAAACGCCCGCGCCGTTGGTCAGGTGCGAACCCACGACCAACTGGCAATGTTTGTTGGTTATAACCATTCGGCCGTTCGTTGGCAAATTCGATTATGAGTATTCTAATTATTTAACCTACATACATTCGTACGAAGTCTGCATTCAGGGGGTCATATCTTATTATATATTTAAAATTCAAATTTCTGCATTGTCAAAAATGTATTCCGCTAATCAGCGATATAGATGTCTAGGCTACCTTGTTCGTCCTGCTTTCAGTATGGTCAGAGTTTTTGGACTGGATCCGGTAGTTCCGTGTCGCTGTATGGCTGAAGATAGAGCTGTTATTCCTGAAAAAATTTTCAATATATATTGTAATCTTATCGAAACATTCTTATGGTTTGTGTGTTTGAGTTACACAATTAATTTGCCCAATATCGACGTTTACTGTATACGAATCTATTTATATTTCAAAGAGTTCTCATTCCTATGGACTGTAGTACAGTCGACACCCCTATAATTACGGTCCCTATAGTTACGATTCCTATAAAACTACGAAAAAATTGCTACCGGTATCCGTAAAAAATAGTAAAAGTTCCCTATAAACACCTCAAACGTCATCGGGAAGCCGAACTACTTTCCCGCCGTCCGTAGCGCCACGCTACNAAAGCAGCATCGTAAGTGGGTTCCACTCTCAACTTTACTTCTTTCTGGCGTTGAAATACTGCGTTTGGCTGTCTGTGTTTATATCAGACATAACCCATAAATGCAACACACTGTTAAAGTACATTTACAGTATTTTATAGGGAAAAACAGGTAAAAAATACCATTAATTAATTAACACGAGGAACACATTGTATATGTAACATGTATGCAACACAGATTTCATTGTGTCTGTGGATGGGTGGGTGGGTGGCATGATTTTAATTACCATATCTGAAGCTTAATAACTTGTGTGCTCTCTGTAGAAAAATTCTGACGTTTAGCAGGAAAGTTTCCTTGTTACAGGAATTGATACTATTAAATTATGGTGATTAAAAAGATTAATGGGTTGGCGAGATAAAGAAGATCGCGTTTCGTATTTCGAGTAGGGTGAGATTAATGAAGATTTCACTTGCTATTTTCATTTGCTATTTTTTGTATTTATTTGTATTTAATTTCCAGATGAATTGCTACATGAAACGATTTGGAAAAATTCCATTAGGAATATCTGTTGGTGGTGTCTTCTATATAAAAAAAGATTTTTTCATCAAGGTTAGTACAAATTATTATATTTTTTAAACAGTACAGTAATCTTAAATCGTAAAAGGTGTTGAGGTAGCTTAAAATCACATTGAAGTTACCTCAAATGGAAGATTGAAATGATTTCATTTTATATCCTAGTGATCAGAACGTAATTTACACTGTCATGAGATAAGTTAATGCAGGGAGGGTGATCTGAAATTGCGACAATAAATTCAATACGAGGCGTGGCTGCCTTCGTGGTCACATTAATTATGCTTAGTTAAAGCATAAATTAATGCAAATGTAGGAAAAAAAAGAATTGATAATATTTAAATATTTGACATAAAATCCACTGATGTGAATATTAGATAATTAAAAAATAATGTTTCTTTTTTATAAAATTGACTGTTGTCAAGATAACATATATATTAATTCAAAATATCGCTTAACAAAAATTTCATGCAATGTAGTATCAGTTTGTTTGGATTCGCCAGATGAAGCTAAGCAACACTTGGGCGATCCGACAAGACGAAGACCCTTATTAAAGGACTGTCTAAGCAAAAGTCTCGGTTTAGGCGTTCGACATGCGAAAATCCCTCAGAAAACTCTATGTGTACAGCGTGTCTGTTAGGCGCGAACCCACGATATTATTTAATGGTGTTGTCTATTGATCACTAGTGGGCCTTACTTTGTTTTGCCAACTGTATCATAAAGCTTTAATAATTATATTAACCTTTTTACTATTTTGACAGGCATACAACGCATTGTATTCCATCTTTAACACTTTAATCGATTTGAGTGGTGTAATGGAAAAGGAATTCAAATATACTTCGCATGCACTTAACGGTACAAATGAAAAGAATTCTTTAATTATTTAAATCTTGATGAATACGAATAAATAAAACAACACGACTTCAATAACAGGCATTCAGTCATAATTATATTCTTATACATAGAGCGTCGATTATCCGAAAGAATTCCAGTCGGCAAATTTAAATTTTCGCCAATGCCGTTGCACTACAATCTTTTACTACGTCTTGAGCTACTCAAATATTTTATGTGTTTTATACATATAGTTTTTACTTATTTATTTAGCACAATGTTGGGCAAACGATAGAACGTAAGGCGTATTACATTTTTTATTTATTGATAAAAATTTATTGATATTTATTTATTGATACGCGTTTTGGGTTTTTTATTTAGCTTCTCTTAGCTTTTAATTTTGTATAGTTAATTTTTAGTAGCGATTAAAATATACAAAAGTTATATTAACAGTTATAATTCGAACCGCTTTGTATGTTTGTACCAACGAAAAACGTGAGTAATCTGCTACAAAAGGAAGCCTCTCGGAATGACATTAATAAGAATCTGGTCCCTGATTTAGTGTTAAAAACGCAAAAAACTCGGAAGACTCCACGTGGCCAAAACGTTGGCGAGGCCCGAATCCACGATTACCTACCACTATTCTGTGGTTTTTCCCACTCGACCATTAATGGTCCTTACTACTATGAGCGATCTGGATTCAAATCTACGCATACATCTTCGAGAAACTTTTGTAAATGGTCTGCCTCAAATATGTTGGGCCTGGTCTTTCACTACTACTCACGTGATAACGATTTGAAAACCGTTGCAATGACAACCTGTTGGTAAAGCAGCATTCGGTGCTTTTATCCATTTTTCCACTTGCGCTCTAAGTTAGGCTGCATGCTAACTCGTGTTTAACGCCTTATGAAACTGCTAAAAACATCTTTTTGAGTTTCTAACATTGTAAATACCATTACGCGTAATCTCAAAACTAATCCCATATTATACAGATTGTTCCGCGAAATGCTAGCAATAATTTTAAAGCATGTTTTTGAGGCGTAAGATCTATAACTATTCTATAAACATACCTTAAAATTCATTGTTTTATTGCTACAAAGGCATAAGTTGTTTTTACTTCGATCTTCAACAGTGATACGGGCCTTGGTAGAGACTGAAACTCACTGCCCTTTATTTTCTTGTAGTAGTAATTGGCGAAGACTTGACAAGAATTGTACAATTTTTTATCGCCGTGGTTACCAGTGGTGCAAAGCAGCATCGTAAGTGGGTTCCACTCTCAACTTTACTTCTTTCTGGCGTTGAAATACTGCGTTTGGCTGTCTGTGTTTATATCAGACATAACCCATAAATGCAACACACTGTTAAAGTACATTTACAGTATTTTATAGGGAAAAACAGGTAAAAAATACCATTAATTAATTAACACGAGGAACACATTGTATATGTAACATGTATGCAACACAGATTTCATTGTGTCTGTGGATGGGTGGGTGGGTGGCATGATTTTAATTACCATATCTGAAGCTTAATAACTTGTGTGCTCTCTGTAGAAAAATTCTGACGTTTAGCAGGAAAGTTTCCTTGTTACAGGAATTGATACTATTAAATTATGGTGATTAAAAAGATTAATGGGTTGGCGAGATAAAGAAGATCGCGTTTCGTATTTCGAGTAGGGTGAGATTAATGAAGATTTCACTTGCTATTTTCATTTGCTATTTTTTGTATTTATTTGTATTTAATTTCCAGATGAATTGCTACATGAAACGATTTGGAAAAATTCCATTAGGAATATCTGTTGGTGGTGTCTTCTATATAAAAAAAGATTTTTTCATCAAGGTTAGTACAAATTATTATATTTTTTAAACAGTACAGTAATCTTAAATCGTAAAAGGTGTTGAGGTAGCTTAAAATCACATTGAAGTTACCTCAAATGGAAGATTGAAATGATTTCATTTTATATCCTAGTGATCAGAACGTAATTTACACTGTCATGAGATAAGTTAATGCAGGGAGGGTGATCTGAAATTGCGACAATAAATTCAATACGAGGCGTGGCTGCCTTCGTAATCACATTAATTATGCTTAGTTAAAGCATAAATTAATGCAAATGTAGGAAAAAAAAGAATTGATAATATTTAAATATTTGACATAAAATCCACTGATATAAATATTAGATAATTAAAANCAGATATAAAGATTTATTTTGTAATTGGATTTCCTGTTGTTCTATCGGCAGTACTTTCGTGCTGTTGGGTATTATCACATTTCACGTCATTGGTAAGTTTGAAATTATATAACATAAAATACTTTAAATTGTTTTTAAATGCCGTGCTTTAGGCCCACCTATGCGGAGTGAAAAAAAAAACTACTGAACACAAAGTTTAGTCACGTGAAGAAATTTCGGGAAACTGCACGTCGTCTTTGATTGGACAGGCGTGAATCTACGTTGTTTCGTGATTTTTATTCACTTGGCCACAGGTGGGCTTAATATGAGAAAATAATTATATGGTATATTATTTTTTGTTTCAGTTGTACGACGACTTTGCATCCATCTACAGACTTTCTCCTGCCGATTTGCCATTGGAATTTAAACTGAAGGTAAGTTAACTTTGATTATTGTGTTACTCATTAAAATTTTGTAGTGTTTTATTTTCTAATAATTTTTATATTGATAATGAAGCTTTTTGGTACCGTCAATAATTGAAACACTAAAAGATGTATTTTTTTAGTTCAACAGTATTTTTTAAAAATAAAGTTTAGTTTTAAATACTGTTGAACTAAAAAAAATAAATTTAGTTCAACTAAAAAAAATAAAAAAACAAATATATAATAGTTGAACTAAAAAAAATAAATTTTTTTTAGTTCAACAGTATTTAAAAATAAAAGATGTATTTTTTTAGTTCAACAGTATGAAATAAAATATATATATATATATAGTTTTTACTTATTTATTTAGCACAATGTTGGGCAAACGATAGAACGTAAGGCGTATTACATTTTTTATTTATTGATAAAAATTTATTGATATTTATTTATTGATACGCGTTTTGGGTTTTTTATTTAGCTTCTCTTAGCTTTTAATTTTGTATAGTTAATTTTTAGTAGCGATTAAAATATACAAAAGTTATATTAACAGTTATAATTCGAACCGCTTTGTATGTTTGTACCAACGAAAAACGTGAGTAATCTGCTACAAAAGGAAGCCTCTCGGAATGACATTAATAAGAATCTGGTCCCTGATTTAGTGTTAAAAACGCAAAAAACTCGGAAGACTCCACGTGGCCAAAACGTTGGCGAGGCCCGAATCCACGATTACCTACCACTATTCTGTGGTTTTTCCCACTCGACCATTAATGGTCCTTACTACTATGAGCGATCTGGATTCAAATCTACGCATACATCTTCGAGAAACTTTTGTAAATGGTCTGCCTCAAATATGTTGGGCCTGGTCTTTCACTACTACTCACGTGATAACGATTTGAAAACCGTTGCAATGACAACCTGTTGGTAAAGCAGCATTCGGTGCTTTTATCCATTTTTCCACTTGCGCTCTAAGTTAGGCTGCATGCTAACTCGTGTTTAACGCCTTATGAAACTGCTAAAAACATCTTTTTGAGTTTCTAACATTGTAAATACCATTACGCGTAATCTCAAAACTAATCCCATATTATACAGATTGTTCCGCGAAATGCTAGCAATAATTTTAAAGCATGTTTTTGAGGCGTAAGATCTATAACTATTCTATAAACATACCTTAAAATTCATTGTTTTATTGCTACAAAGGCATAAGTTGTTTTTACTTCGATCTTCAACAGTGATACGGGCCTTGGTAGAGACTGAAACTCACTGCCCTTTATTTTCTTGTAGTAGTAATTGGCGAAGACTTGACAAGAATTGTACAATTTTTTATCGCCGTGGTTACCAGTGGTGCAAAGCAGCATCGTAAGTGGGTTCCACTCTCAACTTTACTTCTTTCTGGCGTTGAAATACTGCGTTTGGCTGTCTGTGTTTATATCAGACATAACCCATAAATGCAACACACTGTTAAAGTACATTTACAGTATTTTATAGGGAAAAACAGGTAAAAAATACCATTAATTAATTAACACGAGGAACACATTGTATATGTAACATGTATGCAACACAGATTTCATTGTGTCTGTGGATGGGTGGGTGGGTGGCATGATTTTAATTACCATATCTGAAGCTTAATAACTTGTGTGCTCTCTGTAGAAAAATTCTGACGTTTAGCAGGAAAGTTTCCTTGTTACAGGAATTGATACTATTAAATTATGGTGATTAAAAAGATTAATGGGTTGGCGAGATAAAGAAGATCGCGTTTCGTATTTCGAGTAGGGTGAGATTAATGAAGATTTCACTTGCTATTTTCATTTGCTATTTTTTGTATTTATTTGTATTTAATTTCCAGATGAATTGCTACATGAAACGATTTGGAAAAATTCCATTAGGAATATCTGTTGGTGGTGTCTTCTATATAAAAAAAGATTTTTTCATCAAGGTTAGTACAAATTATTATATTTTTTAAACAGTACAGTAATCTTAAATCGTAAAAGGTGTTGAGGTAGCTTAAAATCACATTGAAGTTACCTCAAATGGAAGATTGAAATGATTTCATTTTATATCCTAGTGATCAGAACGTAATTTACACTGTCATGAGATAAGTTAATGCAGGGAGGGTGATCTGAAATTGCGACAATAAATTCAATACGAGGCGTGGCTGCCTTCGTGGTCACATTAATTATGCTTAGTTAAAGCATAAATTAATGCAAATGTAGGAAAAAAAAGAATTGATAATATTTAAATATTTGACATAAAATCCACTGATGTGAATATTAGATAATTAAAAAATAATGTTTCTTTTTTATAAAATTGACTGTTGTCAAGATAACATATATATTAATTCAAAATATCGCTTAACAAAAATTTCATGCAATGTAGTATCAGTTTGTTTGGATTCGCCAGATGAAGCTAAGCAACACTTGGGCGATCCGACAAGACGAAGACCCTTATTAAAGGACTGTCTAAGCAAAAGTCTCGGTTTAGGCGTTCGACATGCGAAAATCTTTCAGAAAACTCTATGTGTACAGCGTGTCTGTTAGGCGCGAACCCACGATATTATTTAATGGTGTTGTCTATTGATCACTAGTGGGCCTTACTTTGTTTTGCCAACTGTATCATAAAGCTTTAATAATTATATTAACCTTTTTACTATTTTGACAGGCATACAACGCATTGTATTCCATCTTTAACACTTTAATCGATTTGAGTGGTGTAATGGAAAAGGAATTCAAATATACTTCGCATGCACTTAACGGTACAAATGAAAAGAATTCTTTAATTATTTAAATCTTGATGAATACGAATAAATAAAACAACACGACTTCAATAACAGGCATTCAGTCATAATTATATTCTTATACATAGAGCGTCGATTATCCGAAAGAATTCCAGTCGGCAAATTTAAATTTTCGCCAATGCCGTTGCACTACAATCTTTTACTACGTCTTGAGCTACTCAAATATTTTATGTGTTTTATACAAAATTAACTTCTAAAGTATAATTTTTTATCGTTTTTATATTTTTCAATATATTTATTTAGTTTGTACAAAACAAAGAAATAATTTTTAACGATGTAATAGTCACGATTATTATTTTAAAAAGTTTACGTTAGTCTTAACATTGACGAAAATTCAACGCGAAGCGACACGCAACGGAGAAAAATTTCAACGTGGGATAGGTTAATATATTTTTTCGTACATAATCGGTTATCCGAAATGTCGATTTTCAAACAACCCCAGTTTCCAATTGATTCGGATAATCGACGCTCTACTGTACTGATTTAACCATTAAGAATTTGTATAATTTTTGTAATTGTAACGGATATTGTAGCTCAATTTATGGTTTAAGCGTTATTTATGTTTTTAACTGAAAATTGACCTAAATATATGTTTAGAGATATGAATTTCGAAAAATTAATTATACTCGAGGTTTTTACTTTCCATTATTTGATATAAATGTAAAAAAATACAATGTTTAAGAATAATTAATTGTTTAGAGTGAAAACATAAAATGAAGGCACTTCTGTCACAATTTTATAACGAAGTTTACTTCTTGAAATGTAACGTTTACGTCGATAACATTAGAGAAATGTCTATCTTTTTCTGTTAAATATGCCCATTTCTTCTATGCAGATACAAGTATTAACACACATTTAAAAATACAAGCACATAATTTATTTTACATAAGCACACAGTTTACAACATATACTCGAGTTATAAACATTTTCATACCGTTAAATTATATTCTATTAAACTATGCATTTTAGATGAATTGTAGAGTAGTAAATAGCAACTCTATATTATGCTAGTGTAAACGTGACTATTGTATAATATAATTCGAATGTAAAGAAAATGCACTCTATAATAACTTCTCTGTTTTAATTCACTGCAACTGCACGTGTTTTATTCTATATCTTATAATTTTGAAATATGTTATTAAGTACAGTTAATGTTCGTAGATTTTCAGTATATTCAACTGTAATTTAGCATTATATGTATTTATGTATGCATTGTTTATGTTTTCATTTAATCACGAGTTGTAAACTGTCACTTTTAAGTAAGCCATATTTGAAATGTATTTGAATTTATAACTTTGCGTTAGAAACAATTATTATTATTATAAATTACATATTTTGTCATTTTATAAGTTGTAGATTGACTTTAAGTTTCATGATATAACAACGATTTTTATTATGTGATTTGTTATTACGTTCAAAAAGTGTTTATTTATTGATCAAGCACACGTCTGGCACAACTTTATGAGAATTATATTTTTAGAAATTTTGACTAGTACTATGTTCACAGAAATACTTATTGTGACATGGAAATGTTTAGGGTAATTCTGCTCGTATATACAAGTACACTACTGGCCATAAAAACTGCTGCATGAGGAAGGAAATAGCGAAATCGTGTTTATTGTTCATATTCGGTATAATTAAAGGAAGCCGTGATTAAATTGACAGAAGAAAAAACCTCCCAGAACGTAGTATGTTTCGTGCAATTTCATATTGCGTGCTGCTTTCGTGAAGTGCAATTTTAACGGCCAGCAGTGTTTTATCACGTGGAATTAGTAAAGTGTGAAAAAAATAATAAAATTAAATGCATAAGTGAGTAGCAAACAAAATTTAATAAGCTGATTTCACTATGTATAAAAGAATTCAGTTTAAAAGTATACATAAGATGTTAATTTAATCATACACAGAATATTTATGTAAGTTGTTAATTCACTGAAAACTTAATGTAATTTTGAATACTTCTATAGAAACGACATGCGTGTTGCTTAAAATTTACTGACTTTTACATCACCATATATTATTTTGTATATAATGCAAATTCAATTAAATTAAAGTACTGAAAACATTTGTTAGTGTAGTATTCGAGGTATTGGAAGTGTTTAGTAACTAGTCATAGAAAATTGTAAATGGTTTGCACTTATAAAATTGAATAAACACTGAAATAAAGTTTGTTTTGCTTGATGTTTTGATTATTTACTAATTACCAAACATTTAAAATATGCGATCCGATTACACGTATTTTCAGTTTCATTAGTGACAATAATCGATGCCATTTATCACAACTTAAGGCATTTGCATGTGTATCAAATGCTCTAACATTATTACGACGAAATTAATTGTAGATTTAATTGTAAAAATAAACGTCAAAGATAAAATAATCACATATTATTATAGTCTTTTATCCGGATTTTTTTAACATTCGGATAACACCCACTCACATTAATTCGGTTACGAGATAGTCTACTGTATTTGAATTTTTTACAGAGGATGTTTAAGCAGGTGCCAGTTTAGATTATAAAGTTTTTTTTACCTATTACTTTTCCAGCTCTGGCATATGTCAAAGTAAAAAAGTATGGCGGTCGGTCAAAAACGAACCTCCCAAGATGTTTACATTGTTGGATTTCAGACGTCGAGAAATGTATAAAGAAATTCGAAGTTTTTTCTTTATGGGTGGAAGCTATTGTTTGGGTATGCCAGTGTGTGTGGGGTAGCATGATTTTGATTACCTTATTTGAAACTTAATGACTCGTGTAATTTTTGTTGATAATTTCGGAAATTTTTCTGGGAGGTTTGCTTATTTAGTACATTAATGCTGTTAAATTTTGGTAATTAAATGTTTAGAGGGTGGAGAAATAATAAAAGTCGTGTGTATCTCTTGTCGGGTCGGACTTAATGACGATTCTATTCTTTATTAGCATTTAGAATTTATTGTGAAACCGATTTCTATTGTCAAAATTAAGCTTTCTTACATTTTATAATAATCTAATATATAATCAAGACGGGTTGATGATGATAATAATAATAATAAGCGCTGAGCCCAAACGGTTAAGAGTCGAAAGTTGAAATTTGGTACACAGTTAGGGTACGTCATGAGAACGCACACTAAAAAGGGATTTTTCGAAATTTCCCCCGGGAGGGAGAAAGACAAGATTAAAGCTTAACACTTCCATCAACAATGGAAGTGTTAAGTAACAATAGAAGTTTTAAGTAACAATGGAAGTGTTACGTAACAATGGAATTGTTAAGAGAAAGCGACGTGCAAGATTTACAGGCGCAAATGCAGTTTTTTCGTTTTTGCGGGAAATCGAACATATTTTTAAAACCATCTAAAAATTTTTTAATTAGACTGGAAACAAGGAAACCCAATTCTTGCATTTTGTGAAAACGGGTAAGGTTGACTGTAACGTAATAATCTTTATCTTAGTTATCGTTACTTTTGCCCGAGCAAAGCCGAGCCCACCTGCTAGTTAAAAATATAAAAGTACTTTAATAATAAAACATTATAACAGATTTTAATGTTTAAGTATAATGGATATTTTATGGGTGATTTTGCTACTATTGATATATACAAATACACTGCTGGTCATTAAAATAGCTACATCAGGAAAAAAGCAAATAACGAAATTTTGTTTATATTACATATACTTTGTAAATTATAATAAACAAATTATAAATAATAATTTATAAATTTTATATAACTAGCAGACCCCTCCACGCGTTGTCGTGGCTCAAAATGTATCTATTATAAATGTATAACACTTCCCCCGAGGGGGGAAATTTTTCGAAAAATGTCTTCTTAGTGTACATGNCCCTCGATAATAGGTATTGTACCGTCTATGCAGATAGCTAATAAATCGTTGTTTCCTTGTTAAATTGGTGTCCTCTTTTACTCGTATATCGCCTGTCACCTTATCGACGGCACTTTTCCCTTCTCCACTCGATCCGAAGAATTAAATCTCGTTACTGCGGGATAGAAAAAAGAAACATTTAAGCCATCTTGAGAGTGAGCAGGTTTAACGACCTGTCGCCGGAAAGAGAAACCTCCAACCTCCCTGGTGGTTCACACGAGATAGTCTACCGTATTTGAATTCTTTACAGAGGATGTTGAAGCAGGTGTCAGTTTAGATTATAAAGTTTTCTTACCTATTACTTTTCCAGCTTTGTCACATGTCAAAGTAAAAAAGTGCCATTGTGTGTGAGGTAGCGTGATTTTGATCAACTTATTTGAAACTTAATAACTCGTGTAATTTTTGTTGATAATTTCAAAAATTTTTCAGAAAGGTTTGCTTATTTAGTACATTGAGGCTGTTAAATTTTCGAAATTAAATGTTTAGAGGGTGGAGAAATAATAGAAGTCGTGTGTATCTCCTGTGGGGTCGGACTTAATGACGATTCTATTCTTTATTAGCACCTAAAATTTATTGTGAAACCGATTTCTACCGTCAAAATTAAGCTTTCTGCCATTTTATAATAATTAAAAATATAAAAATACTTTAATAATAAAACATTATAACAGATTTTAATGTTGCATCATAATGGAATTTAAACAGTTATTATTTTCCAATGCGTATTCAAATGTTCGCCAATGAAACAATTTCGAAGATTATGATACTTAAGTCAACGAGTTATGATTTTGCATTATTAAAGTCAGTACTTTCAAGTAAATAAATGCAAGTTGAATTACAAAAGCACTCAACTTCATTATAAATTCAGGTCTCTTGTTTGTACAGTTTCAGTTTGTATAGAGTGGTTTGGTGATATAAAGCAATACAACAGATGGACAACCTCTCAAGAAACGGTATCTCTTTAAGGGATTTCTATGAAAAACTAGCATATTTACAATTATGTATCAATAGTTTTTAAATACTATTTAGATTCCTTTTCGTACAACAGCTGTCAGAGAAGAATCTCTTTTAATTAGAAAAATCTTCGAATCAAGAATTTATTGTTTTAGACTCTTCTGCTTTATATTCTTTCAATTTTTTAAAGCAATAAAACATAGTAATAATAACGAAAAACTCGTGTTCTATTTCAGTTTATTACCTTAGTTTTTATTAATTTTAACACTTTAAACAAAATTTAGAATTTTTTTAAAACATTACAAAAATCACCAGTTTTTACTGTGTTTATATTAGTTCTTACCCATTTTGTACCTGTTGTATCCATCACGTGTTTAATGCAAGTAACACTGTTGTACGAGAATATTTATTAATATAATTAAAAAAACTAAGCATAATAATAGTCAATAGCCTCTGAATATTATTCCAGCTTTTAAACTACTGAAATGTCCAAGAAAAAATATTTTGTAGTTTTGTACTCATCAAGCCTATTTTATATTATCAATGTTATTTTATCCACAGCAGACTTAACTTATAAAAAAAAAAAAAAAAAAAAAAAAAATTACTGCCACAGCAAATTGCCGTATAACTTATTTATAAAACTATTTATCTTTATTTCAGTGGAAAAAAAGTAAAATGCTAATAAATTCACTAAAAAAACTTAATTTATTAGCATTCCTGGACGTTTAAAGTAATAGAGAAATATCCAGGATAAGTTTAAACTACTGCTCGTTTGGGAGGACGAACCAAACTGTACAGTTATCAGTCTGTACATGTATAACAATTTCTGTCTTTTTTACATCTAATATTACGAAGAAATCAGTTTCTACTGTACTCGGCTACAGATTGGTTCAGTTGTTTAAGTAAAATTCTGGTATTTTAAGTAGGGTTTTATTTATGTCCGTGATTCCCTAATCTCTTAATTATTTAACTACTTCTTAAGTAGAAATATGTCAAAACCGGTTACTTTGTACTTTAATATTTGTAGTCTTTGGAAAGAAGTGGAAAGAAAAATTTTTATGACTAATCGTAAATATAAGAAAAATAAATTCTAGAGCATTTTTTACCTTGTGCATCTCATTCATTAAATTTAGTTGTAAATGATGCTGCCAAAGTAACAATTATTTTTTAACATTCTACAAGAATTGTACATGTTTTTTGTGCATTCACTTATAGGTGGGACATACTATATCGTAATATCACTAGTTTAACAATTGAAATCTGTAAGTAATACAGAATGGGAAAGCAAAATAAAAGCAGAATAAATACGTCAAATATTTTAATGGACTTTTTAAAACTTATGTCAACTATACAGAACCATCGTAAAAATATACCAGTGAACTCTTATCGGTTGAGTTAATTTATAAATCTACTCGTGATTCAGGTAATGGGGCTAGGGCGGCCAAATATCTAGCAAGCTGGCGGCTAGCAGCTCAGAACCAACCATGGATAGAATCATTGGAAGCGTTATTTGATATTTTGGTGTGTAACATCTACCAGTTAATCCGTGACATTGGTGCTCTGTAAAGCGCCCGCGCGAATGGGTATAATCTGGCTGCTTGGAAGCTGTCCCATATTCGACAATACAGCACTTTTATTCTGCCACTGATATTCGAATATACAATAGTAATTTTATCGTTTTTTCACATGTATTATAGAAATTTGTAATAAGACAAATAATGCGGTTATAATAAAATATCAATTTTAATTAATTCAAAATACGTTAAAATATGAAAACAATCGGACAATCTGTATTTATATTTTAGAAATTACAAATAAAGGGGCACTTCCACTGCTTCCAAGGATGACACGCCACATCATAATACAAACACTGGCAGCTATAAACTTATGCAGATTAATGCACAGAAATGCAAAGCTGCCTGTTTCCTCCATATTCACACTTCCAATGTACACAATACAGAAATCATCATGATCCAAGAACCTACACTATTAACAACATGATAGTCAGGTTTAATGACTGGAAAGTCTATCCAGCTCAGGATCCTGGCTATTGCGATGAAGCTGGTATTATCATCTGGAACAAAATCATTACTGCCTTCCTTGTCTCCCAATACACTACAGAATACATTACCGCCATCTGTGTTACAGACAATAACACTTACCTTTACAAATGTTTCTCTACATTCCAAACACCACTAACATTGAAACGGCCATAGAAGACATTTATCAACTCTTGAAATCATACAAAGATAATCCTATCCCAATAGGAGGTGATTTCAATGCCAAGTCACTTTTTATTAGGCATAGTCCAAAAGATGACCCTAGCGGTAACGTAGTTAACGAAACCTTGGCCCAATGCAACAACCTTATTCACTTGAACACCAGCACACCTTTGACCTACTCCTGTTCCACGGGGGAAAGTTGGATCGACCTAACGTTAGAAAACAGTCACATCACCGCTAGAGTCGACCACTGTTACACTACCAACATAGATTCTGCCGCGACCATGGATATATCTCCACCCAACTGAACACTACAAGTAATAATAATCATCATAGTTTCCACTATACTTGCACTAACTGGCAGTTATTCCGCGACACCATCAATAACATTTGAGCAAGTACTCCTCACTACAGTCTCTATACTCAGGACACTTTAGACCATCTTGTCATCAGGCTTACAAATACAATCACTAACTCTTACGTTATTGCCTCTGAGCTCAAACATTGTAAACACAAAAAGGTTCCTTGGTGGACACTGAGATAGAAGACAAGAACAAAGTTAGGTGAATAAGGCGAAATTTAGGAATGAACACGACCCAGACATTGAAGTCACATTTAGAGACCAGTACAGGCACAAACACAACGCTTACAAAACCCTTAAAAATAAAACAAGGACTAACACTTGAAAGGATTTCTGTACCAACACTGGCGGTCTAACTCCTAGACTGAACCATACTACTAAGCTTGTAAGGAAAAACACCAGCTCCAAACGCCTTTACTATCTAGCTCCTTGATCATCGGTACACCAATAACACGGAAGAAACTATCATGCACATTTTCACCAGCTTTTTCCGTTGGAAGACCCACGGCAGGACGACAATACAAAATTGGTCATTTAGAGTTCTACACTCACTCCACCTAATACAGACAATGACCACAATTTCACCTAAATTTAGGTTTCGAATGTCATCTGTTCGCTCACCGATAACAAAGCTCCTGTTCTTGACGGCATAATCACTACGATGATAAAGCACGCGTTTGAAGGCAATCCTACAGCATTTGTAATTCTTTTCGATATCTGCTTGAACACGGATTTTTTCCTGCTCAGTAGAAAAAGGCTAGTGTCAAATTAATCCCCAAAGTCACCAGCTCTAACACTTACAAAAAAAATAACTCTGGGAAAAGTGTTAGATGGTCTAATGATTAATAGGATAACGTGGCATCTACAGAATCAGAGGCTTGCATCAGAATCAGTTCGGCTACTCTAAAAACGAAGGTACAGCAGATGACATCCACCAGATAACAAGTCGTTAACTACATCCACCAGGCTAAACAAATCAGCATAGCGCAATTATCACTATTCACTTTAGAAGCGCCTTCGATCACGCATGGTAGCCTTCTATCCTGCACACATTACAGTAGAGCGTCGTTTATCCGAATCAATTGGGTCTGGGGTTGTTCGGATAACTTATTTTTCGGATAACCGATTATGCACGAAAAAATATATTAACCTATGCCGTGTTGAAATTTTTCTCCGTTGCGTGTCGCTGCGCGTTGAATTTTCGTCGATGTTAAACCTAACGTAAACTTTTTAAAATAATAAACATGGCTATTGTATCGTTAAAAATTATTTCTTTAGTTTGTACAAACAAAATAAATATATTGAAAAATATAAAAACAATAAAATTAGAAGTTAATTTAGTATCAAAAACGTAAAATATTTATGTAGCCCAAGACATAGCCAACGATTTCAGCACCACAGCACTGGCGAAAATTTAAATTTGCCAACTGGAAATCTTTCGGATAACCGACTTTCGGATAAACGACGCTCTACTGTATATGATCATCACTGCCCCCAAAATCTTTACAAACTTCTTCAGTTCTATCTTAGCTATCTTAGCGACAGAAGTGCAGATGTTTATACAACACAGAATAACATACATCACTCGAGGCTGTCCTCAGGGATCCAAATCTGGTCATGGTTTTTGAAACAAAGCCTATAACTCTATTCTGCACTTAAACGACACCCTGCCTCCTGGCTGCCACATACAGGCTATAAGGACGACACAATTAACCTACCTTTACACAGAAACAGTAAAGGCTTACAGGACATATGCAACGACATTCTCAATAATATTAACCAGTGGAGTATTAAGCATAGGCAACCAATTAACACAGACAAATGCGAAAGCATGATAGTTGGTAGGAATGCCCTACTCATCAAAAAGTTAACCCTTTGAATAAATGCTAACAGAACTAAGCAAACAACGGAAATTTAATATTTAGGCGTTATTCTTGACGAGAGACTTGATTTCACATCTCAAATCAAATACATCACGGACAAAGCTAAAAAAACGGCCAACGCCCTTATTAGTATTGCTAGGAACACGAGGCATTCTACTTAGCTTATTTACAGAAGTGCAATTCAGTTAGCACCCCTTTATGCCGTATAGGTGTGGGTCTAACCGTTAAAAACTGTTATCTGTTCGAAAAAGTGCAGCTATCTGCATTTGTAAGGCTTGTAGGACCGCACCCAATACTGCCCATCTGGTAATGTCAGGGTTGAACCCTATCGACTTTAAGATATTAGGGAATTAAGGACATAAATAAAACCCTGCTGAAAGAGCCTGAATTTGCTCATTAGTGTTACATCATTAACATAGAAAATTAATAGAAAAGCGAATCGTTTACATAAAATTTATAACAGAAAGAACTACTTTTTATAAATTTTATATCAAATGTAAAGTAATATTTTAGAAATTCAATTTATCCAATACATTGATTTTTTCAGAACTGAAGTTAAATTGCATCGTAAAATTTCAATCTGGGTTATATAAAGAGAATGTTACAGAGTTACGTGCGTGACTATCGAATAAATCTATAAAATTGTTTATTCAACTATAATGTACAGAGAACTAACAAAATTGAATTTAGAACTGTTTAAAATTATATTCGTAACTCACAAGAGAAATAATAATCGAAAATACTAAGTAAATAATACGTTTTCGTATCTTCAAATTATCATTTCTCTCTAAATAATACATGATAATTAAGACAATAACTTGGCTCTTGGTGTCCAAGTAAATAAACCTCCGAACACTGGTTGTTTGTAGCGAGTTTAAGCAAAACTAGCGGGTGGCCACGTGGAGGTTCTCGGGTTTCCTCTCCCGCGTAAAGCTTAAATACTATACAACTTCACATACACAATACAAAATCTTCTGTACAGGAACCTCTTTGCAGATCACCTTCCGCAGATTACTCTGCAATTTATACGCATATACACAATTAATCTATAATGACACTGTTTAGTGTCAATATCATTATCAATTCTATTGTAACGTGTCTAATTATATTTGATATGTACAATAATTAGATCCTGAAAGGATATCTAATACTTTTACTTTCCTGCTTGTTATTGCTGGGAAAGTCAAGCAACAGCACATGTCAGCTATTTTTAATAATCGAAATAAGACGTAACAACTTGGCGAACTTTCTCGTTTACCATAATTAAAGAAAATAAAATATATTAGCAATTACTTCTGAAACGTCACAATGGGATGCGATTTTTAATCATTTTTTATTGTTAAAAAAATCACATCATTTTCGTTCCACACCGAAATTTCGTATATATTAATCGGCTCTTCTGGCCTAAGCTTTTCACATTTGAATTGAGCATTTAAGTAGTGTCTCGAGTCAAATTACAAACAAAAGAATAACATTTAATGTTATATAATTCAAATTTAATATACTATATTTATAATACTTTGTAAAATATAAGAAACATATAAAATCATAAAATAGAATAAGTTTTATTATATATTTATATAATATAATTGAATCGGTTATAATTTTCCAATGTCGCATTGGAAAACAATAACAAGTGTAGTAAAGTATCCATTATAAATGGTCAAATGTTTGCCAATGAATCAATATCAAAAGTTATGGTACTTAAACCACAAGATTTCATTTTCAATATTGACATCAAATCTTCTACTTAAATTAATACAAGTTGTGTTACGAAAGCACTCGACTTTATTCTATACTCAGTTGTCTTGTTTATATAATTTCAATTTCTATACAGTGGTATGATGGAATAAAGCAATACAACAGATCCAGAACCTCAGAAGAAACGCTATCCCTTAAAGGGATTTCTATGAAAAATTGGCATTTAAGATGATGTTTGACATGTGAAAATTCCAGAAAAAAAAAAAAAACGCTCGCGCCGTTGGTCAGGTGCGAACCCACGATCAACTGGCAATGTTCAGTGGTTATAACCACTCGGCCGCTCGTTGGCAAATTCGAGTATTCTAATTATTTAACCTACATACACTCGTACGAAGCTGCATTCAGGGGGTCATTTCTTATTATATATTTAAAATTCAAATTTCTTCATTGTCAAGTATGTATTCTGTTGATCAGCGATATAGATGTCTAGGCTACCTTGTTCGTCCTGCTTTCAGTATGGTCAGAGTTTTTGGACTGGATTTGGTGGATCCGTGTCGCTGTATGGCTGAAGATAGAGCTGTTATTCCTGAAAAAATTTTCAATATATATTGTAATCTGGTCGAAGCATTCTTATGGTTTGTGTGTCTGAGTTACACAATTAATTTGCCCAATATCGACGTTTACTGTATACGAATCTATTTATATTTCAAAGAGTTTTCATTCCTATGGACTGTAGTATTGGTTATAGTTACAACCTACTCAGCAATACAGTTTAGTATTTTGAAAAGAAAGAAAATATCTCTTCATATTGTGAAAACCAGCTACAAGAAAGAATATAAATTGGTACAACGACTCGAAATTCTTGTATTTTGCGGCATTTTCCACTTACTTTTTCTTTTTATATGTTGCACCTTTGTCACAGGTGTGATTAACTTTGGCGAATTAAGAAGACAAGGTAGAAGCATGACAGAAGGATTCGTATGCACTATTTATTATACATTTGCAAATTTTTACATATTTGGACAAATTTCGGTTTTAATTTTTCTGGCTGCGTATGGTGGAATATTTATTTTAAGCAGATTGATCAAATTATCCGAAGAATTTGAAGAAATGAAAATAAATGATTTTTCTTTAAAGTATAAATTACAAAGATTTTTTGAAAAGCAATCCGAAATTTGGCAATTTCTAAAAGAAGTTAATGAGAATTTTGAAGATCTTATGCCATTAACGTATGCATTCTTCATGCATATATGCTGTATCGTCATGTACATTACCATATTTGTAAAAATGCTTTCAGATATAAAGATTTATTTTGTAATTGGATTTCCTGTTGTTCTATCGGCAGTACTTTCGTGCTGTTGGGTATTATCACATTTCACGTCATTGGTAAGTTTCAAATTATATAACATAAAATACTTTGAATTGTTTTTAAATGCCGTGCTTTAGGCCCACCTGTGCCGAGTGGAAAACAAATACTGAACTCAAAAATTAGTCACGTGAAGAAATCCCTGGAAAATGCACGTAGTCTTTCATTGGCGTGAATTTACGTTGTTTGGTGATTTCTTTTCCAGTTGGCCAAAGGTGGGCTTAATATGAGAAAGTAATTATATGGTAAATTATTTTTTGTTCTAGTTGTACGACGACTTTGCGTCTATCTACAGACTTTCTCCTGCCGATTTGCCATTGGAATTTAAACTGAAGGTAAAGTTAACTTTGATTATTGTGTTACTCATTAAAATTTTGTAGTGTTCTATTTTGTAATAATTTTTATATTGATAATGAAGCTTTTTGGTACCGTCAATAAGTGCAACACTAAAAGATGCATTTCTTTTTTTAGTTCAACAGTATGAAATAATGTATATATATATATACCTCTATACTTATTTATTTAGCACAGTGTTTCTCAAGTTCTAACGAAATGTCGCCCCCTTCAACGTAGTATCGCTCTCTTTAATAAAACCGTTAAATAGTATCGCCCCATTCACTTCAAAATTCCGATGACGAGGGCCAGGGCTAACGCCAAATTCGTACTGCATGGAATAGACTAGTGACTAGTATAAAGTTATTTGTTTAATTATTGTACGATATAACGAATAAAATAACTAATTAATATGAATATAATGTTTTACTACATAGCCCAGAAAATTGTTTTTCATTCTCCAAAATATAAATTGTTACAAATCGCCCTCTCAACATTCGGTACTTTTATCATTTCGCTACTTGTGCGGATGAATAAAATTCGTGTTTAATGCCTTATGAAACTGTTAAAAACATTTTTTTTTTGTTTCTAACAGTGTAAATACCATTACGCATAA
The DNA here is from genome assembly GCF_000671375.1 of Centruroides sculpturatus. Classification (NCBI taxonomy): domain Eukaryota; kingdom Metazoa; phylum Arthropoda; class Arachnida; order Scorpiones; family Buthidae; genus Centruroides; species Centruroides sculpturatus. Next base: position 311,734 of record NW_019385158.1, on the reverse strand, counting down.
TCTCAAAACTAATCCCATCTTATGCAGGGTGTTCCGCGAGATGCTAGCAATAATTTTAAAGCATGTTCTTGAGGCGTAAGATCTATAACTATTCTATAAACATAGTTTGAAATTCATTGTTTTATTGCTACAAAGGGGTAAGTTGTTTTTACTTCGATCTTCAACAGTGATACGGTTTTTGGAAGAGACTGAAACTCGCTGCCCTTTAATTTCTTGTAGTACTAATTAGCGAAGATTTGACAAGTATTGTACGAACTTTATTGCCGTGGTTACCAGTGGTGCAAAGCAGCATCGTAAGGTGTTCCAGTCTCAACTTTACTTTTTTCTGGCGTTGAAATAATGCGTTTGGCTGTCTGTGTTTATATCAGACATAAACCATAAATGCAACACACTGTTAAAGTATTTTTACAGTATTTTATAGAGAAAAACAGGTAAAGAATACCATTAACTCGAGAAACACATTGTATATGTAACATGTACCTAACACAGATTTCATTGTGTCTGTGGGTGGGTGGCACAATTTTTATTCACCAATTTTGAAGCTTAATAACTTGTGTGCTATCTGTAGAAAAATTGTGATATTTGGCAGTAAAGTTTGCTTGTTACAGGAATTAATACTATTAAATTATGGTGATTAAAAAGATTGATGGGTTAACGAGATAAAGAAGAACGCAGTTCGTATCTCGAATAGGGTCAGATTAATGAAGATTTCGCTTGCTGTTTTTATTTGCTACTTTTTTGTATTCATTTGTATTTTATTTTCAGATGAATTGCTACATGAAACGATTTGGAAAAATTCCATTAGGAATATCTATTGGTGGTTTCTTCTATATAAAAGAAGATTTCTTCATCAAGGTTAGTACAAATTATGACATTTTTTAAACAGTACAGTCGACCCCCCTAAAACACTGTTCATAATTCCGCGTTATATGAATTTCATGTTGTACGAATCACTTAGATTTTACAAGTACGTAAGCCTTTTACAGCCCGGCACACGTATTTGTAAAATCTAAGTGACTCGTACGACATGAAATTCATATAACACGGAATTATTAAGTGTTATAGGGGTCTACTGTAATCTTAAATCGTAAGAGGTGTTGAGGTAGCTTAAAATCACTATGAAGCTACCTCAAATGGAAGATTGAAATGCTCTCATTTTATATCCTAGTGATCTGAATGTAATCTACACTGCCATGAGATAAGTTAATGCTGGGAGGGTGATCTGAAATTACGACAATAAATTCAATACGAGGCGTGGCTGCCTTCGTAGTCACATTAATTATGCTTGGTTAAAGCATAAATTAATGCAAATGTAGAAAAAGAATGCGTATATAATATTTAAATATTTGACATAAAATCCACTGATATAAATATTAGATAATTAAAACATAATGTTTCTTTATTATAAGATTGACTGTTGTCAAGATAACATATATATTAATTCAAAATATCGCTTAACAAAAATTTCATGCAATGTAGTATCAGTTTGTTTGGATTCGCCAGATGAAGCTAAGCAACACTTGGGCGATCCGACAAGACGAAGACCCTTATTAAAAGACTGTCTAAGCAAAAGTCTCGGTTTAGGCGTTCGACATGCGAAAATCCCTCAGAAAACTCTATGTGTTAATTAGGATCGAACCCACGATATTATTTAGTGATGTTATCCATTGATCACTAGTGGGCCTTACTTTGTTTTGCCAACTGTATCATGGAACTTTGTTACTGGAAACGCTTTAATAATTAAATTAACCTTTTTACTATTTTAACAGGCATACAACGCATTGTATTCCATCTTTAATACTTTAATCGATTTGAGTGGTGTAATGGAAAAGGAATCCAAATGTACTTCGCATTCACTTAACATTACAACTGGAAAGAATTCTTCAATTATTTAAATCTTGATGAATAGAAATAAATGAAACAACACGACTTCAATAAGAGACATTCAATCATAATTATATTCTTATACTGATTTAACCATAAAAAATTTGTATAATTTTTGTAATTGTAACGGATATTGTAGCTTAATTCATGATTTACGTAATTCAAATAGTTGTAAAGTCGTTATTCATGTTTTAACTGAAAATTGAGCTAAATATATGTTTAGAGATATGAACCTTTCTACCGTGTTTCCCCGAAAATAAGACATCTTCTGCAAATAAGACCTAGCATAAATTTTGCTAAATTGCTAAATATAAGGCTTCCCCCCGAAAGTAAGACCTAGCAAGGTTTTTTTTACTTGTAACGGTCACCGACAGATGGTTGAAAGTGACCGTTGGCTTTTTGAAAGTACAGCCACTGATTGGTCAGCAGACAATCACGCCACACGGCATGATTTGCATAAGACTATGGCTTGGGAATAACAGATTTGCATAATGTTATGGTTCAGTAAACACTAATTAGTCATCGAACCCAATGTCGATGCTATAAAAAGATTAAGTTGAAGCACTAGTGGGAAGTCCACTCCAGCACGAGAACATCGTAAGTTCACTGCTGAGGCCTGATTGTAAGGCAATCAATGGCCTAGCCCGGTCTTTCGATCGGGCGATGAGGGCTATTTTTGTGAATGGTCACTACTTGCTTGGCACTTGGGCTCGGGGACTTGTCTCCCATCTATTAGGGGTGCTGTATAGGAGTAGTCGTACCGGATGCGAAATCTGTTTTACCGGTTGAGGCGTTCAATAAACATGAATTCCTTTTCATGGAAAAATAAGACATCCCCTGAAAATAAGACCTAGTGCATCTTTCAGAGCAAAAATTAATATAAGACACTGTCTTATTTTCCGGGAAACACGATATGTACGTACTTACATCTCTACTAGAACTGATGATTACAGAAGATAATCTGACTATAGAAAATGTAAATTGTAAACATTTATGAACAATTTGGTTGCTGCTTAACAACAATAAGCAACTTCACAATAAGCTAGCCTTAGTAATCAAGCTTCTCGAAGCCTATAAACCTTAAAAGGAACGATCTTGTCATGCAACATTTACATTTATTAAAATACAGTAGAACCTCGATTATCCGGACTAATTGGGGATGAAGGTAGTCCGGATAAGAAAAAATCCGGATAATCGAAACAAACACTTTAATTTGTCTTTTAATGATAATACAACACGTTTTCTTTTCGATGACATATCGGCAATATTAAAAGTAAATACTGTATTTAAATCGTGATCAAATTTTCAAGAAACAAACATTCATATTGAATTTGGACTACTACTGACCAACGCTAACAGACTACCTACTGTTTAAAAGGCCCTCTAGTGGCGCAAGAAGACGGATTTTATAAAATAAAAAGCAGTTGAAACTGCA
>NW_019385158.1:285244-301133 GCF_000671375.1 Centruroides sculpturatus | reverse complement strand
CCATTTTATAATAATTAAAAATATAAAAATACTTTAATTATAAAACCTTATAACAGATTTTAATGTTTCAGTATCATGGAAATTTTATGGGTGATTATGTTAGTACTGTACATAAAACTAATGCTGGCCATTAATGCTACATCAGAAAATATAGGAAACAGCGAAATTTTGTTTATATTACATATACTTTGTAAATTATAATAAACAAATTATAATTAATGATTTATATATTATATAAAATATAAAAATTATAATTATTTTATAAAATATATTATATTATATATTCATATAGTATAATTTAAACAGTAATTATTTTTCAATGCGTATTCAAATGTTCGCCAATGAAACAATTTCGAAGATTATGATACATAAGTCAACGAGTTATGATTTCGCATTATTAAAGTCATTTGTTTCAAGTAAATAATAAACAATTTGTTTCAAGTGGAATTACGAAAGCACTCAACTTCGCTATAAATTCTGTTTACTTTCTTGTACAATTTAAGTTTGTATAGAATGGTATGGTAATATAAAGCAATACAACAGATGGACAACTTCCGAAGAAACGGTATCTCTTAATTAAATTATAGCGATTTCTATTTAAAACTGGCATTTCAGTTGATTCTTGTCATACTAATTAGTGAAGACATGAAAGGAATTGTACGAACTTTATCGGCGTTGTTACCAGTGGTGCAAAGCAGCATCGTAAAGGGTTTCAGTCTCAACTATACCTTTTTCTGGAGTTGTAATAATGCGTTTGTCGGTCTGCGTATAGGCTATATCAGACGTAAGTGATAATTACGAGTACAACACACTGTTAAAGTGTTTTTACGGTATATTATAGAGACATATGAGTAAACGATAAGTTACCATTACCTCGAAAAACACCCTGTATGTATAATATGTACACCATACTTCTTTATGCATTATTTAAAATTATGTGTCAACAGTTTTTAAATACTATTTAGATTTCTTTTCGTAGAACAGCTGTCAGAGAAGAATCTCTTTTAATTAGAAAAATATTCGAATCTATTGTTTTAGACTCTTCTGCTTTATATTTTTTCAAATTTTTAAAGCAATGAAACATAGTAATAATAACAAAAAACTCGTGTTCTATTTCACTTTATTACATCAATTTTTATTAATTTTAACACGTTATAAACGAAATTTAGAAAGTTTTAAAACATTGCAAAAATCACCAGTTTTTACTATGTTTATATTATTTCTGACCCATTTTGTACATGTTATGGCCATCCCATGTTTAATGCAAGTAACACGATAATATTTATTAATAAAATTTTAAAAAAACAAAGCAAAATAATAGTCAAGAGCCTCTGAATATTATTCCAACTTTTAAACTACTGTAATGTCCAAAAAACTATATTTTGTAGTTCTATACTCATCAAGCTTATTTCATATCATCAATATTATTTTATCCAAAGCAGATTTAACTTATTAAGAAATTTGCCACAAAAAATTGCCGTATAACTTATTTATAAAACCATTAATTTTTATATCAGTGAAAAAAAGTACAATGCTAATAAATTCAGTAAAAAAACTGAATGTATTAGAATTCCTGGACGTTTAAAATAATAAAGAGATATCCAGAATCAGTTTAAACTTATGCTCGTTTGGGAGGACGAACCAAACTGTACACAGTTATCAGTCTGTACATCTATAACAACACCAGTAAACTTATCTGTTGGGTTAATTTATAAATCTACTCGTGATTCACGTAATGGGGCTAGGGCGGCCAAATATCTATCACGCTGGCGGCTAACAGCCCAGAACCGGTCCTAGATATAATCATTGAAAGCGTTATACCATATTTTGGTGTGTAACGTCCACCAGCTAATCCATGACATTGGTGCTCTGTAAAGCGCCCGCGCGAATGGGTATAATCTGGCTGCTTGGAAGCTGTCCCGTATTCGACAATACAGCACTTCTATTTCGCCAGTGATATTCGAATATATGACAACAATTTTATCGTTTTTTCACATGCAATATTCAAATTTCTAATAAGAAAAATAATGCGGTTATAATAAAATATTAATTCTAATTAATTTAAAATACGTTAAAATATGAAAACAATCGCACAATCTGTACAGTAGATCCCCCTATAAAACCGTTTCCTATAGTTATGATTCCTATAAAAATTGTGGCATTATCCGTAAACAACGGTAAAAATAACTCCTATAATACGTAAAACGTCATCGGGCAGCCGAACTACTTACCCGCCGTCCGTAGCGCCACGCTACGGAGAGATTTCTATCGTCTGGACAGTATTATATAAATTATATATAAATTAGGTACTGTACATATAATTATATATTAATTATATATAAATTAGGTACTGTATATATAATTATATATTAACTTAATTTATTGTAACTTTATTATAATTAAATATATATTTTTCGCCGTCTAGCGTCACGCTACGGCGAGTTAGGCGACCTATCGTCTGTTTAGTACTGTAATTTTATACATTTCTTGTGAAAGAAACATTTCTTATTTAACGGCCATAAAAATTATTTATATTAATGATGTCTCCAAAGGTCAACGAAGTTTTCGCAGAAAAATAATATCAGAAATCGCGGCCGCAATTTGATGCGCTGTTCCGCGACGAAACCAAGCTTTAGCAACGAGCGTAGTCAAAGGGTACACACTCGGTAAGTAATCCTACAATTTTTTGTTTATAACGTAGTTTATACGGATTATTTTAAAAAAAATATACGTATTTTGGAAATGTTGAGTCGAATTAGTCTAGAATCGATTAATTTTATGAAAGAAAACCTTTCAAACAGCCGTAGTCCGTAAACTATGATTCCTACAAAATTGATTCATAAAGAACGGAACGTATCTACCGTCTTATAGGGGGATCTACTGTATTTATATTTTAGAAAATACAGAGAAATGGGCACTTCTACTGCTTTCAAAAATGACACGCCACTTAATAATACAAACACTGGCAGCTATAAACTCATAAAGATTAATGCACAAAAATGCAAAGCTGCCTGTTTTTTCCATATTCACACTTCCAATGTACACAATACAGAAATCATCATGATCCAAGAAACTACACTATTAACAACATGATAGTCAGGTTCAATGGCTGGAAAGTCTATCCAGCTCCGGATCCTGACTATCGCGACAAAGCTGGTATCATCATCTAAAACAAAATCATTACCGCCTGCCTCATCTCCCAGTACACTACAGAATACATTACCGCCATCTGTGTTACAGACAACAACACTCACCTTTACAAATGTTTCTCTACAAACACCACTAACATTAAGAAGGCCATTCATCATTTCTCAAACTCATACAAAGATAATTCTATCCTAATAGGAGGTGACTTCAATGTCAAGTCACTTTTTATTAGGTATAGCCCAAAAGATGACCCTAGGGCAGGGGTGGCCAACTTTTTGCATACCATGCGCCAACTTTTTGACAGACGAGTTCAAATGCGCCATATAACTCGAACACTTTTTATACAGTCTTACGTTCAATGTTAGGGGTTGATGAATAGAGATAAGAATAAATCTGCTTCGCTTAGGAAAGAAAAGGGAATAACTTAATTACGCAGTTGAACTAATTAATGTATGACAGTTTATTGAAGCACCAATTTACAATAGTCAACAATGATCTCCTGTACGAGAGGATGATTGCTTCATGATGGTGCTATTGCTGCCAGAGTCTCGTTTGGTGAAGATTACTCTGCACCACAATTATTGGCACTGAGAACGAGATCAGATTGCAATAACTTTAATCACAATAAATGTTTTCGGCCATTTACACGCTTGTAAACTGATCGGAAATAAAGATCACAAGACTCTAAATACATGCATACATTGTAATTTACTATGTGGAGAACACTCATTTTATCTGCAAAATAGACCGTAACGAATTGTGAAACAAATGAACTTGCCAAGACAGANTCTTTTGATGAGCCGGTCTTAGTACGAAACATTTTTAATATCTTTTAATATAATTTCTATAAATATATAGCAGTTGTGGCTAGGCTATGAATTTCGAGGAATTGATTACACTCGAGGCTTTTACTTTCTATGATTTGACATTAATGTAAAAAGAAATACAATGTTTAAGAATAATTAATTGTTTAGAGTGAAAACATAAAATGAAGGCACTTCTGTCACAATTTTCTAACGAACAGTTCACTTCTCGAAATGTAACGTTTACGTCGATAACATTAGAAAAACATCTATTTTTTTCTGTTAAATATGCCCACTTCTTCTATGCGGATACAAGTATTAACACATATTTAAAAAGAGAAGCACATAATTTATTTTACATAAGCACAGTTTGTAACATATGCTCGAGTTATAAACATTCTCATACCGTTAAATCATATTCTATGAAATCATGCATTTCAGATGGATTGCAGAGGATTAAATAGAAACTGTATATTATGCTAGTGTAAACGTGACTATTCTTTAATATAATTCGAATGTAATGAAGATTCACTCTATAGTAACTTCTCTGTTCTAATTCACTGCAACTACACGTTTTTTCTTCTATATTTTATAGTTATGAAACATACAGTAGAACATCGTTTATCCGAAACGTCGGTTATCCGAAAGAATTCCAGTCGATATAAAGTATAAATTTTATTTGTTTTTATATTTTTCAATGTATTTATTTCGTTTGTAAAACATAAAGAAATCATTTTTAACGATACAATAGCTACGATTATTATTTTAAAAAGTTTACGTTAGGCTTAACATCGACGAAAATTCAATGCGAAGCGACACGCAAAGAGAAAAATTTTAACACGGGATAGGTTAATATATTTTTTCGTACATAATCGGTTATCCGAAAAATAAGTTACCTGAACAACCCCAGTCTCTAACTAATTCGGATAAACGACGCTCTACTGTATTATAAAGTATGGTTTATGTATCTGGATTCTCAGTATTTCCAATTGTAATTTAGCATTATATGTATTTATGTGTGCATTGCTTAAGTGTTCAATTAATTACGAGCTATAAACTGTCACTTTTAAGTAATCCATATTTGAAATGTATTTGAATTTATTACTTAGCGTTAAAAACAATTATTATTATAAATTGCATAGTTTGTCATTTCACAAGTTGTTCATTGACTTTAAGTTTTATGATATAACAACGATTTTTAGTAATTATGTGATTTGTTAGTACGTTTAAATAATGTTTATTTATTGTTCAAGTACACGTCTGTCACAACTTTATGAGAATTATATTTTTAGACTTTTGACTAGTAGGATGTCCACAGAAATACTTATTGTGACATGGAAATTTATAGAGTAATTTTGCTAGTATATACAACTACACTACTGGCTATAAAAATTGCTTCATCAGGAAGGAAATAGCGAAATCGTGTTTATTGTTCATATTCGGTATAATTGGAGGAAGCCGTGATTAAATTGACAGAGGAAGAAAGCTCTCAGCACGTAGTAGGTTTCGTGCAATTTCATGTTGCGTGCTGCTTTCGTGAAGTGCAATTTTAACGGCCAGCAGTGTTTTATCACGTGAAATTACTGAAGTGTGGAAAAAGTAATAAGATTAAATGCATAAGTGAGTAGCAAACAAAATTTAATAAGCTGATTTCACTACGTATAAAAGAATTAAGTTTAAAAGTTCGTATGAGATGTTAATTCGATCATACACAGAAAATTTATGTAAGTTGTTACTTCACTGAAGACTTAATGTTATTTTGAATACTTCTATAGAAACGACATGCGTGTTGCTTAAAATTTACTGACTTTTACATCACCATATATTATTTTTTATATAATGCAAATTCAATTCAATTAAAGTATTGAAAACTTGTGAGTATTCAAGGTATTAAAACTGTTTAGGAAGTAGTCATATATAATTGTAGAACGAGTGCACTTATAAAATTGAATAAATACTGAAATGAAGTTTGTTTTGCTTAATGTTTTGATTATTTACTAATCACCAACACTTAAAATATGCGATCTGATTACATGTATTTTCAGTTTCATTAGTGACAATAATCGATGCCATTTATCACAACTTTAGGCATTTGCATGTGTATCAAATGCTCTATCATTATCACGACGAAATTAATTGTAGATTTAATTGTAAAAATAAACGTCAAAGACAAAATAATTACATACAATATCTTATTATAGTCTTTTATTTGGATTTTTCTAACATTCGGATAACACCCACTCACATTAATTCGGTTACGAGTGTGAAATCCGGAATTTTTACCGATTTTTCCGATTAATATCTCGCATTTTTCTAAACCCTCAATTAAATTTTCCTTTAAAACCCTAAACTAAAATCTAACTTAAAACACGGAAAAATTCCATTCTCCCCTTTCGTTCAAAGTAAACATCCGTTCATTTGGAAAATAATCCCACATTCCAACTCCAAAGTTGATAGTTAGCATGGGCCCGGGGACAACTTTGACCCATCCGCGTACCTTATACCTCACAACAATTGGTCACATGATCATTCTCTCACGACGAAACTATAAAAGCCACTTGCTTCCCCCTCTCAGGGGAGTCGTTCATCAACCGCAAACTACAATTTCCTAGAATATTGTGTCCTATTGATATACTGTGTTTTATCGATATATTGTGTCCTGCGAAATTATTATCCTTATCCTACTAGTTCGTAACCCGTTGGATATCATAATCTTTTTCTTCAAGAATATTTAAAGACATAAAAAGGTATAGAACAAATTTTTTGTAAACTCTCTCTCGGCCCCTCGCGTTTTAGGGACTCAGAATTTCCCCTCGATAATAGTTATTGTACCGTCTATGCAGATAGCTAATAAATCGTTGTTTCCTTGTTAAATTGGTGTCCTCTTTTACTCGTATATCGCCTGTCACCTTATCGACGGCACTTTTCCCTTCTCCACTCGATCCGAAGAATTAAATCTCGTTACTGCGGGATAGAAAAAAGAAACATTTAAGCCATCTTGAGAGTGAGCAGGTTTAACGACCTGTCGCCGGAAAGAGAAACCTCCAACCTCCCTGGCGGTTCACACGAGATAGTCTACTGTATTTGAATTCTTTACAGAGGATGTTGAAGCAGGTGTCAGTTTAGATTATAAAGTTTTCTTACCTATTACTTTTCCAGCTTTGTCACATGTCAAAGTAAAAAAGTGCCATTGTGTGTGAGGTAGCGTGATTTTGATCAACTTATTTGAAACTTAATAACTCGTGTAATTTTTGTTGATAATTTCAAAAATTTTTCAGAAAGGTTTGCTTATTTAGTACATTGAGGCTGTTAAATTTTCGAAATTAAATGTTTAGAGGGTGGAGAAATAATAGAAGTCGTGTGTATCTCCTGTGGGGTCGGACTTAATGACGATTCTATTCTTTATTAGCACCTAAAATTTATTGTGAAACCGATTTCTACCGTCAAAATTAAGCTTTCTGCCATTTTATAATAATTAAAAATATAAAAATACTTTAATAATAAAACATTATAACAGATTTTAATGTTGCATCATAATGGAATTTAAACAGTTATTATTTTCCAATGCGTATTCAAATGTTCGCCAATGAAACAATTTCGAAGATTATGATACTTAAATCAACGAGTTATGATTTTGCATTATTAAAGTCAGTACTTTCAAGTAAATAAATGCAAGTTGAATTACGAATGCACTCAACTTCATTATAAATTCAGTTCTCTTGTTTGTACAATTTCAGTTTGTATAGAATGGTATGGTGATATAAAGCAATACAACAGATGAGCAACCTCCCAAGACACAATATCTTTTAAAGCGATTTCTATGAAAAACTGGCATTTCAGTTGTTTCTTGTAATACTAATTAGTGAAGACCTGAGAGGATTTGTACGAACTTTATCAACGTTGTTACCAGTGGTGCAAAGCATCATCGTAATGGGTTCCAGTCTCAACTATACTTTTTCTGCAGCTGTAATAATGCGTTTGTCGGTCTGCCTATATATCAGACATGACTCATAAATACAACACACTGTTAAAGTGTTTTTACAGTGTATTATAGAGACATACGAGTAAACAATACCATTACCTCGAAAAACACCCTGTATGTATATTATGTACACCGTACTTCATTGGTACATTATTTACAATTATGTATCAACAGTTTTTAAATACTATTTAGATTTATTTTTGTAAAACAGCTGTCAGAGAAGAATGTCTTTTACAGTAGAGCCTCGATTATCCGACCCCCGATTAACCGACACCACGGTTGACAGACCGTCCTAGTTGGCAAATTCAAATGGCCGCTAGTGATGTAGCGCTACTATATTTGGCTATGTCTTGGTTACTTTAATATAATTTTTACGTGTTTTAGCTGGCAACACTGGATCGACCGTGAATGGGCGCCAGTATTTAAACGAGGCTTAATTTTCTAATTTTTAACCATACAATAGCAACGATTATTATTAAAAAAATTTTTGTTAGGCTGAACATCGATGAAATTCAACGCTAAGCGACACGCAACGGAGAAAAATTCCAAAATCGGATACGTTAAACTATTTTTTCGTACGTAAATCAGTTATCCGAAATATCAGTTATCCGGACAACCCTAGTGCCCAATTGATTCGGAAAATCGACGCTCTACTGTACTTCTATAGAAACGACATGCGTGTTGCTTAAAATTTATTCACTTTTACATCACCAAATATTATTTTTTATATAATGCAAATTCAATTAAATTAAAGTATTGAAAACATTTCTTAGTATTCGATGTATTGGAAGTGTTTAGTAACTAGTCATAGAAAATTGTAAATGGAGTGCACTTATAAAATTGAATAAATACTGAAATGAAATTTGTTTTGCTTGATGTATTGATTATTTACGAATCACCAAACATTTAAAATAGACGATCCGATTACACGTATTTTCAGTTTCATTAGTGACAATAATCGATGCCATTTATCACAACTTGAGGCATTTGCTCGTGTTTAAAATGATTCATCATTATCACGACGAAATTAATTGTAGATTTAATTGTAAAAATAAACGTCAAAAACAAAATAATCACATACAATATATGATTATAGTCTTTTATCCGGATTTTTCTAACATTCGAATAACACCCACTCACATTAATTCGGTTACGAGATAGTCTACTGTATTTAAATACTTTACAGAGGATGTTGAAGCAGGTGCCAATTTAGATTATAAAGTTTTCTTTCCTATTACTTTTCCAGCTCTTCATATATCAAAGTAAAAAGTATGGCGATCGGTCAAAAATGAACTTCCCAAGATGTTTACATTGTTGGATTCGAAACGTCGAAAAATGCATAAAGAAATTCGAAGTTTTTTTCTTTATGTGTAGAAGTTAGTGTTTGGGTATGCCAGTGTGTGTGGGGTAGCATGATTTTTATTACATTATTTGAAACTTAATATTTCGTGTAAATTTTGTTGATAATTTCGGAAATTTTTCTGGGAGGTTTGCTTATTTAGTACATTAATGCTGTTAAATTTTGATAATTAAATGTTTAGAGGGTGGAGAAATAATGGAAGTCGTTTGTACCTCCTGTCGGGTCGGACTTAATGACGATTCTATTCTTTATTAGCATTTAGAATTTATTGTGAAACCGATTTCTACCGTTAAAATTAAGCTTTCTTCCATTTTATAATAATTAAAAATATAAAAATACTTTAATTATAAAACCTTATAACAGATTTTAATGTTTCAGTATCATGGAAATTTTATGGGTGATTATGTTAGTACTGTACATAAAACTAATGCTGGCCATTAATGCTACATCAGAAAATATAGGAAACAGCGAAATTTTGTTTATATTACATATACTTTGTAAATTATAATAAACAAATTATAAATAATAATTTATAAATTTTATATAACTAGCAGACCCCTCCACGCGTTGTCGTGGCTCAAAATGTATCTATTATAAATGTATAACACTTCCCCCGAGGGGGGAAATTTTTCGAAAAATGTCTTCTTAGTGTACATGCTCTTGACGTATCGTATAAAAACGCAATCAAATACGCNGGTGCAAAGCAGCATCGTAAAGGGTTTCAGTCTCAACTATACCTTTTTCTGGAGTTGTAATAATGCGTTTGTCGGTCTGCGTATAGGCTATATCAGACGTAAGTGATAATTACGAGTACAACACACTGTTAAAGTGTTTTTACGGTATATTATAGAGACATATGAGTAAACGATAAGTTACCATTACCTCGAAAAACACCCTGTATGTATAATATGTACACCATACTTCTTTATGCATTATTTAAAATTATGTGTCAACAGTTTTTAAATACTATTTAGATTTCTTTTCGTAGAACAGCTGTCAGAGAAGAATCTCTTTTAATTAGAAAAATATTCGAATCTATTGTTTTAGACTCTTCTGCTTTATATTTTTTCAAATTTTTAAAGCAATGAAACATAGTAATAATAACAAAAAACTCGTGTTCTATTTCACTTTATTACATCAATTTTTATTAATTTTAACACGTTATAAACGAAATTTAGAAAGTTTTAAAACATTGCAAAAATCACCAGTTTTTACTATGTTTATATTATTTCTGACCCATTTTGTACATGTTATGGCCATCCCATGTTTAATGCAAGTAACACGATAATATTTATTAATAAAATTTTAAAAAAACAAAGCAAAATAATAGTCAAGAGCCTCTGAATATTATTCCAACTTTTAAACTACTGTAATGTCCAAAAAACTATATTTTGTAGTTCTATACTCATCAAGCTTATTTCATATCATCAATATTATTTTATCCAAAGCAGATTTAACTTATTAAGAAATTTGCCACAAAAAATTGCCGTATAACTTATTTATAAAACCATTAATTTTTATATCAGTGAAAAAAAGTACAATGCTAATAAATTCAGTAAAAAAACTGAATGTATTAGAATTCCTGGACGTTTAAAATAATAAAGAGATATCCAGAATCAGTTTAAACTTATGCTCGTTTGGGAGGACGAACCAAACTGTACACAGTTATCAGTCTGTACATCTATAACAACACCAGTAAACTTATCTGTTGGGTTAATTTATAAATCTACTCGTGATTCACGTAATGGGGCTAGGGCGGCCAAATATCTATCACGCTGGCGGCTAACAGCCCAGAACCGGTCCTAGATATAATCATTGAAAGCGTTATACCATATTTTGGTGTGTAACGTCCACCAGCTAATCCATGACATTGGTGCTCTGTAAAGCGCCCGCGCGAATGGGTATAATCTGGCTGCTTGGAAGCTGTCCCGTATTCGACAATACAGCACTTCTATTTCGCCAGTGATATTCGAATATATGACAACAATTTTATCGTTTTTTCACATGCAATATTCAAATTTCTAATAAGAAAAATAATGCGGTTATAATAAAATATTAATTCTAATTAATTTAAAATACGTTAAAATATGAAAACAATCGCACAATCTGTATTTATATTTTAGAAAATACAGAGAAATGGGCACTTCTACTGCTTTCAAAAATGACACGCCACTTAATAATACAAACACTGGCAGCTATAAACTCATAAAGATTAATGCACAAAAATGCAAAGCTGCCTGTTTTTTCCATATTCACACTTCCAATGTACACAATACAGAAATCATCATGATCCAAGAAACTACACTATTAACAACATGATAGTAAGGTTCAATGGCTGGAAAGTCTATCCAGCTCCGGATCCTGACTATCGCGACAAAGCTGGTATCATCATCTAAAACAAAATCATTACCGCCTGCCTCATCTCCCAGTACACTACAGAATACATTACCGCCATCTGTGTTACAGACAACAACACTCATCTTTACAAATGTTTCTCTACAAACACCACTAACATTAAGAAGGCCATTCATCATTTCTCAAACTCATACAAAGATAATTCTATCCTAATAGGAGGTGACTTCAATGTCAAGTCACTTTTTATTAGGTATAGCCCAAAAGATGACCCTAGGGCAGGGGTGGCCAACTTTTTGCATACCATGCGCCAACTTTTTGACAGACGAGTTCAAATGCGCCATATAACTCGAACACTTTTTATACAGTCTTACATTCAATGTTAGGGGTTGATGAATAGAGATAAGAATAAATCTGCTTCGCTTAGGAAAGAAAAGGGAATAACTTAATCACGCAGTTGAATTAATTAATTTATGACAGTTTATTGAAGCACCAATTTACAATAGTCAACAATGATCTCCTGTACGAGAGGATGATTGCTTCATGATGGTGCTATTGCTGCCAGAGTCTCGTTTGGTGAAGATTACTCTGCACCACAATTATTGGCACTGAGAACGAGATCAGNTCGGGTGGCGTCCTGGATCTGGGTAAACGAAATCGAACCCCCCTTCCGTGCGGCACCTGGTCTTTTATACCTTCGGGTCTTGTGGCCGGGTTTCACCAATCGTAGATTTTTTTAAAAGATGTCCGGGTGATTCAGTTTCGGGTTCCGTTGGGAAAGGAAGTCACTCCGGGGCACGGAAGGATAGATTTCCTCCCAGGGAGAATTTTAACACAAAGAAAAACTGAGAGTTTCGATGTTAATAATAAGTGATTGTTTAATATTAAACATTTTATTTTTAATTAACTCGGTCTATTTCTCACATTGCTTCGGCCTTTCGAAAATCGTACTTGGTCTTAATGAGCAAGTTCGATTTTTTTTTTCGGGTTAGGAGGGAGAAATTGGATTGATTGAGGTATGAGGAACATGACAATATATACATAATGTACTCTCTCTTTTAAATTTACAATTTTTTCCCCGGATAAAGAAATATTTGAGGTACAATTGAATTTTACATATAGATAGATATATAGATAGGTGGTGACGTGGAGTTTGACATTTATTGTAATTGTGATCTTATTTATAGATTGTTAATTACAAACAGGAGGTGAACAGTTGATTTACAGCTATAGGGGAAATACTCTCCCTGGTAGCTATATATTTCCTCGTTGTCGATTGGATTGTTTAAGTTCCGGTAGATCGGGTTGCGAGGCTACTAGTTTACAGTTCGAAGAAGTGTTGTTTGTGTTTCTTCCTTTGTTCTCGGAGGTTAGATAGAAGGTCACTACTTCACTGGAGTTACTAGTCATGAAGAGTTTTCCCTTGGATATATTATCGGGTGATGTATTTCCTTCGCTGCGACGACATCGATAAGGGTTATTTTGGAATTTAACAGGAACGTTGATGTGGTTGGCTTGGGTCTGGTCATGGACTAGGAGTCTTCGACTTCAAAGGAAACACTGTTCTCATATGCAAAGTAAGTATTAATAATAATGGTTGAATAAAAGTTTATTAATTTAGACCGGTATAGAGGTATGACAGGTTATACAAAATTCGCGATGTTACTCTCTCTCGAAAAATTAAGGTTAAGAATTAATCAGAATTTATCCCTACGGTATTTATTATTACGATTAACGAAGGTGTTATTATTACGATTAACGATTAATTTAAGTAGCTTGGGAAACAAAAAAGACTTCAAATAATAATAAAACTTAGATTTATTAGGAAATAAAATGGACTGATACAATATACTATATAATATAGAAATACCAGATAAACACAAAAATATCGATGTACGCATATATATTGGGATACAGATTATGCAGATCAAAAAGGTTATCGATATAGAGAAAAACAATATAATATGGTGTTAAGACTTAAAAGTGAGGAGGGGGATTATGGTTTATGTTGGGAGTGGCGGGGCCGGGAGCGTCCTCGTATTCGGGGGGTTTGGAAAATAGGTGTTCTTGATGCATGTGGAGTAGGGAAAGTTGTTCTCTCTGCATAAAATTGTTCCGTGAGTCGGGCCTCTTCAGAGAGATCGGCTTCAGCATTGCTCGGACATTTATGACCGAGGGGTAATATAAGGGTGGCTGGTGTTTTTCCATTTTCCCTTTGTATTTTGGCGAAAGCTAATGCAGTCCGCAAGGCCGCTTGATCGACCTCGGGTTGGATAGGCGGATTGGAAGGTGTTGGGTCGTTATCCCACCACTCGTCAGAAGCGTTCATCTGAAACAGTTAGAAGTGGGTGTTAGGTGGGAGTAATGGATAAAAAAAATTTAAAATTATGGTGGGCACCAAACGAATAAACAATATCGCTGGATAACTCTAAAGGGGGCTGAGCCGGCGATAGGGTGGAAGCTCCAAATGAAGGAATATGGGTAGACGTCCACTGTAAAGAGTGGGATATGAATTGAACCTGTCGTTCCACATGTTCAAAGGTGAGGTCNTTAACGAAACCTTGGCCCAACGCAACAACCTTACTCACTTGAACACCAGCACACTTTTTACCTACTCCTGTTCCACGGGAGAAGTTGGATCGACCTAAATTTAGGAAACAGTCACATAACCCCTTGAGTCAACCACTGTTACACTACCAACATAGATTCTGCCGCGACCATAGATATATCTCCACCCAACTGAACACTACTAGTAATGATAATTTTCATAGTTTTCACTATATTTGCACTAACTGGCAGTTATTCCGCGACACCATCAATAACATTTGAGCAAGTACCCCTAACTACAGTCTCTATATTTAGGACACCTTAGACCAGTGTTTTTCAACCTGTGGGTCGCGACCCCCAGAGGGGTCGTGAAGCTTTACACGGAGGGTCGCGGGTAAAAGAATAAGACAAGTGTTTGTAGGTCCTACACTACATTAAAAAACTACAATTTCAGTGAGAATGCTGTACCTGTTTATTATACAGTACAGTTGGTTTTTTGATCGACATTCAGGCCTCAACGATGGGTATAGTCAGGGTAGGGCCCGGGTGGGTACGGGCCACCCCAGAAAATGATAGCCTAATAGTGTTCAGCTGACTTGCAAAAAGAAGTATTAAGTAGAAAAGTAGAAGTTGAAAATTTTCATCCTAAACGAAAAAAAAATGTTAACAGCACCCCGAGCCCAATGTTATAATGAAAAAGAAGTTTCACAGTTTACGTGTCTAAAGTTATTGTCGATTTTTTTCAAATTCACGTTTTAATGAACAATAATTTCTCTCAACAGAAAAAAATGAAATAGATAGTTTTTAAAATTACTGATATAGTTTTAATATGGCCCTAGGGGGTCGCCAGAATTTTTTAACTTGTAAAGGGGTCGCGTATTCAAAAAGGTTGTTAAACACTGCCTTAGACCATCTTGTCACCAGGCTCAAAGGCACTAACTCTTACGTTATTGCCTCTGAGCTCAAACATTGCAAACACAAAAAAATTCCTTGGTGGACCCTGAAGTAGAAGACAAAAACAAAGTTAGGTGAATAAAAAAAAATTTAGGAATGAACAAGACCCAGATATTAAAGTCATATTTATAGACCAGCATAGGCACGAACACAACGCTTACGAAACCCTTATAAATAAAACAAGGACTAACACTTGAAAGGATTTCTGTACCAACACTGGCGGTCTAACTCCTGGTCTGAACCATACTACTAAGCTTCAGTGGCGTGCCGTCATTAGAAACGTTGGAAGCGCCGCTTCCCTCGTATTCTTTAAAGAATAAATAAATATCAATTTTAATTATATGAAAATAATCGCACAATATTTTATTATAACCGCATTATGTATCTTATTACAAATTTCTATACTACACGTGGAAAAAAAAATTGCTATTGTATATACGAATGTTAGTGGCTGAGTGTGATCTCCTGTATTTTCAGATTACGAAAAGCCAGATTTGCCCATGCGCTTTACAGAGCACCAATCTTACTTGGTTTAGCCGGTGGAAGCCTACGGCCTTGGGTGAAAGCTGCACACATATAAAGATTCCAATTCTATCAAGGACCAGTTCTGGGCTGTTAGCCGCCTGCCCGCTAGATATTTCGATTACGTGAATAACGAGTAGATTTATAACTTAACCCAACCGATAAGAATTTACTGGTATGTTTTTACGATAGTTCTGTATAGTTGACAGGAGTTAAAAAAAT
>NW_019385158.1:258752-285057 GCF_000671375.1 Centruroides sculpturatus | reverse complement strand
AATTATAATTTTCTTTAAAAGTATATTCATACAATTGAAGAATGTTTTGTACCAGGTATGTATATCCACCACACATTTTATTTCACCGAGTAAATTTTTATAATTTTATTTTTAATTTTAGCCCTTATATCGTGGCTAGCAATTCTGAATGTAATTGGGATATTAAAAATTTATTTTAAAAAAGTTTTGGCTCGAGATCATATAATAAAAAAGAAAACATTATTAAAAGAGAACGGCCAATGCCTAAGTTAAATATAAACGCTTCAATAAAAAAATTAGTTCGATATTTTTACGACAAAATGGCTCTGTAAATGCATAAAAATGCATTTACAGAGTGAAATTAGTATGTGGAATAAGAATGTTTTTGACAATTTAGCTGGCAAAAAACACGAAAAATCGTCGATTCTTTCGTATTTGAAGCAATTTGGAAATCGAAGCGGAATAGAATTTAACATTAATGAATAATATAAAATAAATATTGAAAATTGTAACGAGATAATTATAAGTAATAGATATATTTTATCGAAATAAATAGATGTTATATGTTTTTATCAAAGCAAGAATTGGCATTCAGAGGTCGTATGGAATATATTGGATCTAATAACGGAAATAATTATAATGAACTTGTTTATTAAGAACGTCAGATAAATAATCTATTAAAAATACATTTAAAGAAAGAATTAACAGATTGCCCCTGGATGTCGGCTTCTTATAGAAACACAGCTTCCCTGTCATCAAATGTCACGGCACGCCCCTGCTAAGCTTGTAAAATAAAACACCAGCTACAAACGTCTTTACTATCCAGCTTTTTGATGATCTTTACACCAATAACACGAAAGAAACTATCATGCACGTTTTCACAAGCCTTTAACCTTCGGAAGATCCATGGCAGGATGTCAATACAAAATTGGTAATTCAGAGTTCTACACACACTCCACCTAATACAGACAATGACCACAACTTCACCTACATTTAGGTTTCGAATGTCATCTGTTCGCTCACCGATAACAAAGCCCCTGTTCTTGACGGCATAATCACTACAATGATAAAGTACGCGTTTGGAGGTCATAATACAGCATTTGTAATTCTCTTCAATATCTGCTTGAACACAGATATTTTCCTACTCAGTGGAAAAGGCTAGTGTCAAATTAATCCCCAAAGTCACCAGATCTAACACATATAAAAAAATAACTCTGGGGAAAGTGTTAAATGGTCTCATGATTAATAGGATCACGTGGCATCTACAGAAACATAGAGCCCTGAATCAGAATCAGTTCGGCTTCTCTAAACACAAAGGTACAGCAGATGAAATCCACCAGATGACAAGTCGTTAACTACATCCACCAGGCTAAACAAATCAGCATAGTGCAATTATCACTATTGACTTTACAAGCGCCTTCATTCACGCATGGTGGCCTTTTGTCTTGAACACATTATATGCTCATCACTGCCTCCAAAATCTTTACAAACTTGTTCAGTTCTATCTTAGCTATCTTAGCGACAGAAGTGTTGGTGTTTATACAACACAGAATAACATACATTACTCGAGGCTGTCCTGAAAGATCCAAATCTGGTCATGGTTTCTGAAACAGAGCCAATAAGTCTATTCTTCACTTAAACGACACCTTGTTTCCTGGATGCCACATACAGGCAATGCGGACGACATAATTATCCTACCTTCACACAGAAACAGTGAACGCTTACAGGACATATGCAACGACATTCTCAATAATATTTACCAGTGGAGTATTAAGCATATACAACCAATTAACACAGACAAATGCGAAAGCATGATAGTTGATAGTAATGCGCTACTCATTAGGAAGTTTATCCTTTGAATAAATGCTAACAGAACAAAGCAAACAACGGAAATTAAATATTTATACGTTATTCTTTACGAGAAACTTAATTTCGCATCTCAAATCAAATACATCATGGACAAAGCTAGAATGACGCAACGCCCTTCTTAGTATTGCAAGGAACACATGAGACATTTTACTAAAAATTATTTACAGAGGTGCAATTCAGTTAGCACCCCTCTATGCCGTATATGTGTAGGGGTGACCGTAAAAAACTGTTAACTGTTCAAAAAAGTGCAGCTATCTGCATTTGTAAGACTTGTAGAACCGCACCCAATACTGCCCGTTNATTTATATAATATAACTTAATCAGTTATATTTTTCCAATGTCGCATTGGAAAATAATAAAACGTGTAGTAAAGTATATTATATAAATGGTCAAATGTTTACCAATGAAACAATATCAAAAGTTATAATACTACAACTACTAGATATCATTTTCAATATTGACATCAAATCTTTTACTTAAATTAATACAAGTTGTGTTTCAAAAGCATTCGACTTCATTCTATACTCAGTTGTCTTGTTTATATAATTTCAGTTTGTATAGAGTGATATGATGGGATAAACCTACACAACTTATGGGAGAACTCGCAACAAAAGAGGGCCCTTTTAAAAATTTCTATGAAAAATTGGCAGTTAAATTGATGTTTGACATGTGAAAATTCCAGGAAAAAACGCCCGCGCCGTTGGTCAGGTGCGAACCCACGACCAACTGGTGATGTTCAGTGGTTTTAACCACTCGGCCGCTCGTTGTCGAGTTCGATTTCAAGTACTTTAATTATTTAATTTACATACATTCGTACAAAGCTGCATTCAGAGGGACATTTCTTATTATATATTTAAAATTTAAATTTCTGCATTGTCAAGTATGTATTCTGCTGATCAGCGATATAGATGTCTTGGGTTTCTTCTTCGTCCTACCTTAAATATGGTCAGAGTTTTTGGACTGGATCCGGTGGATCCGTGTCGCTGTATGGCAGAAGATAGAGCTGTTATTCCGAAAAAAATTTTCAATATATATTGTGATCTGATCGAAATATTCTTATGGTCTGCGTGTCTGAATTACACAATTAATTTGCCCAATATCGACGTTTACTGTATACGAGTACTTTATTATTTCAAAGAGTTCTCATTCCTATGGACTGTAGTATTGATTATAATTACAAGCTACGCAGCAATACAGTTCAGTATTTTGAAAAGAAAGAAAATATCTCTTCATATTATGAAAAGCAGCTACAAGGAAGAATATCAATTGTTACAACGAATGGAAATTCTTGTATTTTGTGGCATTTTCGGGCTACTTATACTTTTTATAGGTTGCACCTTTGTCACAGGTATAATTAACTTTGGCGAATTAAGAAGACAAGGTAGACCCATGACAGAAAAATTCGTATGCACAATGGTTGCTACATTAATAAATTTTTACATATTTGGACAAATTTCGGTTTTAATTTTTCTGGCTGCGTACGGTGGAATATTTATTTTAAGCAGATTGATCAAATTATCCGAAGAATTTGAAGGGATGAAGATAAATGATTTTTCTTTAAAGTATAAATTACAAAGATTTTTTGAAAAGCAATCCGAAATTTGGCAATTTCTAAAAGAAGTTAATGAGAATTTTGAAGATATTCTGCCATTAACGTATGCATTCTTCATGCATATATGCTGTATATTCATGTACATTACCATATTTGTAAAAATGGTTTCAAATATAAAGATTTACTTTGTAATTGGATTTCCTATTGTTCTATCAGCAGTACTTTCAAGCTGTTGGGCATTATCACATTTCACATCACTGGTGAGTTTGAAATTATATAACATAAAATATTTGAATTGTCTTTAAATGCCATGCCTTAAGTCTACCTGTGCCGAGTGGAAAAACTACTGAACGCAAAAATTAATGACGTGAAGAAATTTCGGGAAACTGCACGTCGTCTTTGATTGGACAGGCGTGAATCTACGTTGTTTAGTGATTTTTATTCACTTGGCCACAGGTGGACTAATATGAAAAAATAATTATATGGTAAATTATTTTTTATTTCAGTTGTACGACAACTTTGCGTCTATCTACAGACTTTCTCCTGCCGATTTGCCATTGGAATTTAAACTGAAGGTAAAGTTGACTTTGATTATTGTGTTTCTCATTAAAATTTTGTAGTGTTTCATTTTCTGATAATTTTTATATTGATAATGAAGCTTTTTGGTACCCTCAATAAGTCCAACTTTAAAAGATGAATTTTTTTTTTTTAGTTTAACAGTATGAAATAATATATAAATATATAGCTTTTTACTTATTTATTTAGCACAACGGTAGGCAAACGATAGGACACAAGGCGTTTATTACATTTTTTATTCATTGATACGCGTTTTGGGTTTTTTATTTAGCTTCTCTTAGCTTTTAATTTTGTATAGTTAATTTTTAGTAGCGATTAAGATGTACAAAAGTAATATTAACAGTTATATTTCGAACCGCTTTGTATGTTTGTACCAACGGAAAACGTGAGTAATCTGCTACAGAAGGAAGCCTCTCGGAATGACATTAATAAGAATCTGGTCCCTATTTTAGTGTTAAAAACGCGAAGAAACTCGAAAGACTCCACGTGGTCAGCACGTTGGCGAGGTCCGAATTTACGATTAACTACCACTATTCTGTGGTTTTTCCCACTCGACCATTAATGGTCCTTACTACTATGAGCAATCTGGATTCAAATCCACGCATACATCTTCGAAAAACTTTTGTAAACTGTCTGCCTCAAATATGTTGAGCCTAATCTTTCACCATTACTCACGTGATAACCATTTGTAAACCGTTACAACGCCAACCTGTTGGTAAACCAGCATTCGGTGCATTTATTCATTTTTCCACTTGCGCGCTAAGTTAGGCTGCGTGCTATCTCGTGTTTTATGCCTTATGAAAGTGCTAAAAACATCTTTTTGAGTTTCTAACATTGTAAATACCATTACGAGTAATCTCAAAACTAATCCTATCTTATACAGGGTGTTTTCCGAGATGCTAGCAATAATTTTAAAGCATGTTCTTGAGGCGTGAGGTTTATAACTATTCTATAGACAAAGCTTGTAATTCATTGTTTTATTGCTACAAAGGGGTTGGTTGTTTTTACTTCGATTCTCAACAGTAATACGGGCGTTGGAAGAAACTGAAACTCACTGCCCTTTATTTTCTTGTAGTACTAACTAGCGAAGACTTGACAAGAATTGTACGAACTTTATCGCCGTGGTTACCAGTGGTGCAAAGCAGCATCGTAAGGGGTTCCAGTCTTAACTTTACTCCTTTCTGGCGTTGAAATAATGCGTTTGGCTGTCTGTGTTTATATCAGACATAACCCATAAATGCAACACACTCTTAAAGTATGTTTACAGTATTTTATATAGACAAACAGGTAAATAATACCATTAACTCGAGGAACACATTGTATATGTAACATGTACGCAACACAGATTTCATTGTATCTGTGGGTGGGTGGCACGATTTTATTCACTAATTTTGAAGCTTAATAACTTGTGTGCTATCTGTAGAAAAATTCTGATATTTGGCAGGAAAGTTTGCTTGTTACAGGAATTGATATTATTAAATTATGGTGATTAAAAAGATTAACTGGTAGGCGAGATAAAGAAGATCGCGATTCGTATTTCGAGCAGAGTCAGATTAATGAGGATTTCGCTTGCTATTCTCATTTGTTATTTTTTTGTATTCATTTGTATTTAATTTTTAGATGAATTGCTACCTAAAACGATTTGGAAAAATTCCATTAGGAATATCTATTGGTGGTTTCTTCTATGTGAAAGAAGATTTCTTCATCAAGGTTAGTAGAAATTGTGACATTTTTTAAACAGTACTGTCGACCCTTTCTATAACGCTGTTGATTATTCCGTGTTATATGAAATCCATGTTGTACGAATAACTTAAGATTTAACAAATACGTGAGCCTTTTACAGCTTGGCACACGTGTTTGTAAAATCTAAGTGACTCGTACAACATTGAATTCATGTAACACGGAATTATTAACAGTGTTATAAGGGGTCTAATGTAATCTTATATTGTAAGGAGTGTTCAGGTAGCTTAAAATCACTTTGAAGCTACCTTAAATGAAAAACTGAAATAATTTCATTTTTTATCCTAGTGATCTGAACGTAATTTACACTGCCATAAGTTAATGCAGGGAAGGTGATCTGAAATTGCGACAATAAGTACAATACGAGGCGTGGCTGCCTTCGTAATCACATTAATTATGCTTAGTTAAAGCATAAATTAATGCAAATGTAGGAAAAGAATTAATTGATAATTTTTAAATATTTGACATAAAATTCACTGATGTGAATATTAGATAATTTTAATTAATTAATTAGTTAAATTAAAACTCTTGCCGTCCGGCCTCCGAGAAAACTCGGGCAGGTTACATAGCGTTACAGAAAACTCGGTCCTTTTGGCCCTCGCGAAAAAATTTTATCGCGATTTTATATTTACTTTTAAATACGCACGATTACCTCTTAATTGTTTTAACGCGATTTTTTTTATCAAATTTAATTAATTGTTTTAAAGTTGTAGTGCACGGATTTTACTTTCGATAAGTTATTTAAAGCTAGTTTCTGATGTCAAAAACGACCTCTAATAGTTTTTAAACTTTTTAATTAATATATTTTATTATATTTATATATTTGTTTAATTAAATCGGGGGGTCGGAAATCGCAATAAAAATTTTAATTTTTTTTAAAATATTTAAAAATATACCGCCAGCTAGTATTCACCCTACTTTAGACCGTTGTCCTCCCGAGACGTGTGAGAATGTCCCGAGAAATCCAACACCAGATGTTTTCAAGGTTATCCAGCTGGGTAAACAATGACTCATTAGTGTCAAATTTTGAAAAAGGCCAGACAATGGAAAATAAAGTTTGAAGCATTTTCTTTAAAATTAACGCATTTCTTTCGTTGTTTTCAGTTTTAAGTATTTTTTTATGTTTAATTAAAAATTCCTAAAAAAAATTTTGACATCAAGTGATAAAAAAATAATGTTTCTTTATTATAATATTGACTGTTGTCAAGATAACATATATATTAATTCAGAATATCGCTTAACAAAAGTTTCAAGCAATGCAGTATCAGTTTGTTTGGATTCGCGAGATGAAGCTAAGCAACACTTGGGCGATCCGACAAGACGAAGACCCTTATTAAAGGATTGTCTAAGCGAAAGTCTCGGTTTAGGCGTTCGACATGCGAAAATCCCTCAGAAAACTCTATGTGTACAGCATGTTGATTAGGCGCGAACCCACGATATTATTTAGTTGTGTTGTCCATTGATCACTAGTTTGCCTTACTTTGTTTTGCCAACTATATCATGGAGCTTTGTTACTGGAAACGCTTTAATAATTATATTAACATTTTTACTATTTTAACAGGCATACAACGCATTGTATTCCATCTTTAATACTTTAATCGATTTGAGTGGTGTAATGGAAAAGGAAATCAAATGTACTTCGCCTGCACTTAACATTACAACTGGAAAGAATTCTTCAATTATTTAAATCTTGATGAATACGAATAAATGAAACAACACGACTTCAATAACAGACATTCAGTCATAATTATATTCTTATACAGTAGAGCGTCGATTATCCGAAAGAATTTTAGTCGCCAAATTTAAATTTTCGCCAGCGCTGTGGCGCTGCAATCTTTGGCTATGTCTTGGGCTACTCAAATATTTTACGTTTTTGATACTAAATTAACTTCTGAAGTATAATTTTTATTGTTCTTATATTTTTCAATATATTTATTTCGTTTGTACAAAATAAAGTAATAATTTTTAACGATACAATAGTCACGATTATTATTTTTAAAAGTTTACGTTAGGCTTAACATCGACGAAAACTCAAAGCGAAGCTACACACAACGGAGAAAAATTTCAACTTGGGATAAATTAATATATTTTTTCCTACATAATCGGTTATCCGAAAAATAAGTTAACCGAACAATTCCAGTCCCCAATTGATTCGGATAAACGACACTCTACTGTACTTATTTACCCATAAAAAATTTGTATAATTTTTGTAATTGTAACGGATATTGTAGCTCAATTAATGATTTAGTCGTTATTTATGTTTTTAACTGAAAATTGACTTAAATATATGTTTAGAGATATGAACCTTTCTATGTACGTACAGGTAACCCCCGTATAACACGGCACTTCTATAGCACGGATTCGCTCTAACACGGTTCGAGAATTGGTACCATCCCCCGNACTTCTCTGTTTTAGTTCACTGCAACTGCACGTGTTTTTTTCTATATTTTATAGTTATGATACATATTATAAAGTATAGTTTATGTTTCTGGATTTTCAGTATTTTCAATTGTAATTTAGCATTATATGTATTTATATGTGCATTGCTTACGTTTTCAATTAATCGCGAGCTATAAACTGTCACTTTTAACTAAGCCATATTTAAATGTATTTGAATTTATTACTTAGTATTAGAAACAATTATTATTGTAAATTACATGTTTTCTGGTTTAAATAAGTTGTTACTTCACTGAATGCTTAATGTCATTTTAAATTCTTGTGTAGAAACGACAATTTACTGACATTTACATCACCATATATTATTATCTTTATAATGCAAATTTAATTAAAGTATTTTAGTACGTCTTGAAAACATTTGTAAGTATTCGATGTATTAAAACTGTTTAGAAAGTAGTCATATATAATTGTAGAAGGAGTGCACTTATAAAATTAAATAAATATTTTAATGAAGTGTCTGTTTGGCTTGATGTATTGATTATTTATTAATTACCAAACATTTAAAACATGTGATCCGATTTAAATGTATTTTAAGTTTCATTAATGACAATAATCGATGTCATTTATCATATCTTGAGGCATTTGAATGTGTAGCAAATGCTTCATCATTATCACAAATGCAAAAATAAATTCGAAGTATTTTTCTGTGTGTGAAAGTTAGTATTTGGGTATGCTAGTGTGTGGGAGGTAGCATGATTTTAATTATTTTATTTAAGACTTAATAACTCGTGTACTTTTTCCGATAATTTCAGAAATTTTGCACGCAGATTTGCTTATTTAGTGCATTGATGCTGTTAAATTTTGATAATTAAATGTCCAGAGGGTGGGAAAATAATGGAAGTCGTGTGTATCTTTAGTCGGGTCGGACATAATGACGATTCTATTATTTATTAGCATTTAGAATTTTTTG
The DNA here is from genome assembly GCF_000671375.1 of Centruroides sculpturatus. Lineage (NCBI taxonomy): Eukaryota > Metazoa > Arthropoda > Arachnida > Scorpiones > Buthidae > Centruroides > Centruroides sculpturatus. The sequence goes on along the minus strand of NW_019385158.1, from coordinate 275,974 downwards.
TGAAACCGATTTCAATCGTCAAAATTAAGCTTTCTGCCGTTTTATAATAATTAAAAATATAAAAATACTTTAATAATAAAACATTATAACAGATTTTAATGTTGCAGTATAATGGAATTTAAACAGTTATTATTTTCCAATGCGTATTCAAATGTTCGCAAATGAAACAATTTCGAAGATTATCATACTTATGATTTTGCATTATTAAAGTCAGTTCTTTCAGGTAAATAAATGCAAGTTGAATTACGAATGCACTCAACTTCATTATAAATTCAGTTCTCTTGTTTGTACAATTTCAGTTTGTATAGAGTGGTATGGTGATATAAAGCAATACAACACATGGACAACCTCTCAAGTAACGGTATCTCTTAAAGCGATTTCTATGAAAAACTGGCATTTCAGTTGATTCTTGTAATACTAATTAGTGAAGACCTGAGAGGATTTGTCCGAACTTTATCAACGTTGTTACCAGTAGTGCAAAGCATTATCGTAATGGGTTCCAGTCTCAACTATACTTTTTCTGCAGCTGTAATAATGCGTTTGTCGGTCTGCCTATATATCAGACATGACTCATAAATACAACACACTGTTAAAGTGTTTTTACAGTGTATTATAAAGACATACAGATAAACAATACCATTACCTCGAAAAACACCCTGTATGTATATTATGTACACCGTACTTCATTGGTACATTATTTACAATTATGTATCAACAGTTTTTAAATACTATTTAGATTTATTTTTGTAAAACAGCTGTCAGATAAGAATGTTTTTTAATTAGAAAAATCTTTGAATCAAGAATCTATTGTTTTAGACTTTTCTGTTTTATATTCTTTTAATTTTTTAGAGCAATGAAACATAATAATAGTCAATAGCCTCTGAATATTATTTCAGCTTTTAAACTAGTGAGATGTCCAAGAAAAATTATTTTGTAGTTTTATACTAATCGAGACTTACATTATTAATATTATTTTATCTACAGCAGACTTAACTTATAATAAAAACATTACTGCCACAGCAAATTGCCGTATAACTTATTTATAAAACTATTTCTTTTTACTTTAGTGGAAAAAAAGTATAATGCTAATAAATTCAGTTTTTTTACTGAATTTATTAGCATTTTTAAACGTTTAAAGTAATAAAGAAACATCCAGGATCAGTTTGAACTGATGCTCGTTTGGGAGGACGAACCAAACTGCACACAGTTATCAGTCTGTACATGTATAACAATTTCTGTCCTTATTACATCTAATATTACAAAGAAATCAGTCCCCACTGTACTCGAAAAAAATTCATTTAGTTGTTTAAGTAAAATTCTGGCATTTTAAGCAGTGTTTTATTTATGTCCGTAATTCTTTAGTTTCTCAATTATTTAACTACTTCTTAAATAGAAATAAGTCAAGACCGGTTACTTTGTACTTTAATATTTATAGTCTTTGGAAAGAGGTGGAAAGACAAAATTTTATGACAAATCGTAAATATAAGAAAAATAAATTCTAGAGCTTTTTCTGAACCTTGAGCATTTTATTTATTAAATTTAGTTGTAAATGATGCTGCCAAAGAAACAGTTAATTTTTTAACATTGTACAAGAATTGTACACGTTTCTTGTGAATCCACCTATAGGTGGGACATAATTAATAAACAATAATATCACTAGTTTAACACTTGAAATTTGTAAATAATACAAAATGCAAAGCAGGATAAATACATCAAATATTTTAATGTATTTTTTAAAACTCCTGTCAGCTATACAGAACTATCGTAAAAATATACCAGTAAACTGTTATCGGTTGGGGTAATTTATAAATCTACTCATGATTCACGGAATGGGGCTAGGGCGGCCAAATATCTAACACGCTGGTGGGTAACAGTTCAGAACCGATCCTGGATTGAATCAGTGAATACGTTATACAATATTTTGGTGTGTAACATCCACCAGTTAATCCGTGACATTGGTGCTCTATAAAGCACTTGCGCGAATGGGTATAATCTGTCATCTTGGAAGCTGTTTCATATTCGACAATACAGCACTTCCATTCCGCCACTGATATTCGAATATACAATAGCAATTTTATCGTTTTTTCACATGTAGTATTGAAATTTGTAATAAGATAAATAATGCGGTTATAATAAAATATTAATTTTAATTAATTGAAAATACGTTAAAATATGAAAACAATCGCTCAATCTGTATTTATATTTTAGAAAATACAAAGGAAGAGGCATCTCCACTGCTTCCTAGGATGGCACGCCACTTCATAATACAAACACTGGCAGCTATAAACTCATGCAGATTAATGCACAGAAATGCAAAGCTGCCTGTTTCCTTCATATTCACACTTCCAATGTACACAATACAGAAATCATCATGATCAAAGAACCTACACTATTAACAACATGATAGTCAGGTTCAATGACTGGAAAGTCTATCTAGCACAGGACCCTGGCTATCGCTACAAAGCTAGTATTATCATCAGAAATAAAATCATTACCGCCTGCCTCGTCTCCCAATACACTACAGAATACATTACCGCCATCTGTGTTACAGACAATAACACTCATCTTTACAAATGTTTCTCTACATTCCAAACACCACTAACATTGAGACGGCCATAGAAGACATTTATCACCTCTTGAAATCATACAAAGATAATCCTTTTCTAATAGGAGGTGACTTCAATGCCAAGTCAATTTTTTATTAGGCATAGTCCAAAAGATGACCCTAGGGGTAACGTAGTTAACGAAACCTTGGCCCAACGCAACAACCTTACTCACTTGAACACCAGCACACTTTTCACCTTCTCCTGTTCCACGGGGGAAGTTGGATCGACCTAACTTTAGAAAACAGTCACATAACCCCTTGAGTCGACCACTGTTACACTACCAACATAGATTCTGTTGCGACCATAGATATATCTCTACTTAACTGAACACTACTAGTAATAATAATAATCATAGTTTTCACTAAACTTGCACTAACTGGCAGTTATTCCGCGACACCATCAATAACCTTTGAGCAAGTACTTCTCACTACAGTCTCTATACTCAGGAGACCTTAGACCATCTGGTCACCAGGCTCACAAATACAATCACTAACTCTTATGTTATTGCTTCTGAGCTCAAACATTGTAAACACAAAAAGGTTCCTTGGTGGATCCTGAGGAAGAAGAGAAGAAGAAAGTTAGGTGAATAAGACGAAATTTAGGAACAAACAGGACCCAGACATTGAAGTCACATTTAGAGACCAGTACAGGCACGAACACAACGGTTACGAAATTCTTATAAATAAAACAAGGACTAACACTTGAAAGGATTTTTGTATCAACACTGGAGGTCTAGCCCCTGGTTTGAACCATACTACTAACCTTGTAAGGTAAAACACCAGCTCCAAACGCCTTTACTATTTAGCTCCTTGATGGTCGGTACACCAATAAAAAGGAAGAAACTATCATGCACATCCACATCAGCTTTTACCCTTTAAAGACCCACAGCAGAATGTCAATACAAAATTGGTCATTCAGAGTTCTACACTCATTCTACCTAATACAGACAATAACCACAACTTAACCTACATCGTGATTTCGAATATCATCTCTTCGCTAACCAATAACAAAGACCCTGTTCTTGTCTGCAGAATCAGTACGATGATAAAGCACGCTTTTGAGGGCAATCCTACAGCATTTATAATTCTCTTCAATATCTGCTTGAGCACGGATATTTTCTTACTCAGTGGCAAAAGGCTAGTGTCAAATTAATCCCCTAAGTCACCAGCTTTAACACTTACAAAAAAATAACTCTGGGAAACGTGTTAGATGGCCTAATGATTAATAGGATCGCGTGGCATCTACAGAAGCATAGAACCCTGAATCTGAATCAGTTCGGCTTCTTTAAAAACAAAGGTACAGCAAATGACATCTACCAGATGACAAGTCGTTAACTACATCCACCAGGCTAAATAAATCAGCATAGTGCAATTGTCTGCCGCAGGGGAGGTCAGAGGTCTCCCAGTTTGCGTCACTAGTCAGGATGACAAGTCACGAGAGAGAAGGAAGAAAATTTTCGGGTCGACGATAAGGTGAAGGGCGTGATCGAGTAAAGGAGTCTACCATTTATAACAAATATAACAACAATTTATTAAAATAAGCCAAATGGACAAAAAGACTACACAAATAGCGTTTCTAAACCGCTTAATTTCTCGAGAGAGTGAGTTTTCACGCTTTTCATACCTCTTTGTAGGTTCCGTGATGAGTAAATTTGTAGAGGCACTTAATTGTCCAATAAAAGGTGCGGTTTAATCCAATCGAGCACAATTATAAAAAGTTTTGCGACTTTGGCTATGATCTGTTATCGTCGATCGTAGATCGAAATTCGGCGGGTTCGGAGAATCGGTGCGATGTCGTCGGTCCGGCGTTCGTTAACAGACTCTCCTGAGAGGGGGTAAGAACTGTCTTTTATAGCTTTTTGTGGGGAATTTCCACCACGTGATCGAATGTTTATGAGCTAAAGGTTATAAGTGTCCTAGGAACTTAAAACAAGCGACGAAAGTTGGATGTTAACTATAAACTTTTCTGCAAGATGAGCTGCAAGTTCTGCAGAGAACAATAGATATTGATAGTTATGACAGGAAGGTTTACACATTCCCGGCTAAGATCGTTTTTTTTTCTAATTCGTTACATAAACGAAAGTAAATTAATTCAAATTTTAGTTAATAAAAGTGCGTGATTTTCGTTACTAAAATTCCGGATCTCACACAATTATCACTATTGACTTTAAAAACGCTTTCGATCACGCATGGTGGCCATTTATCCTGCACACATTATATGATCATTACTGCCCCCAAAATCTTTACAAACTTTTTCAGTTCTATCTTAGCTATCTTAGCGACAGAAATGCAAGTGTTTATACAACACAGAATAACATACATCACTCGAGGCTGTCCTCAGAGATCCAAATCTGCTCATGGTATCTGAAACAGAGCCTATAAATCTATTCTGCACTTAAATGACACCCTGCCTCATGGCTGCCACATACAGGCTATGAGGACGACACAATTATCATACCTTTACATAGGAACAGTGAACGCTTACAGGACATATGCAACGACATTCTCAATAATAATCACCAGTGGATAGGCAACCAATTAACACAGACAAATGCGAAAGCATGATAGTTGGAAGGAATGTGCTACTCATCAGGAAGTTTACCCTTTGAATAAATGCTAACAGAACAAAGCAAACAACGGAAATTTAATATTTAGGCGTTATTCTTGACAAGAGACTTAATTTTACATCTTAAATTAAAAACATCACGGACAAAGCTAAAAAGACAGCCAACGCCCTTCTTAGTATTGCTAGGAACACATGAGGCATTCTACTAAGCTTATTTACAGAGGTGTAATTCATTTAGCACCCATGTATGCCGTATAGGTGTGGGGTTAACCGTAAAAAACTGTTAACTGTTCAAAAAAGTGCAGCTATTTGCATTTGTAAGGCTTGTAGGACCGCACCCAATACTGCCCATTTGGTAATGTCAGTGTTGAACCCTATCGACCTTAAGATATTAGGGAATTAATTAATGACATAAATAAAACTTTGCTGAAAGAGCCGGAATTTGCTTATTCTAGAAACTCATTAGTGTTACATCATTAACATAGAAAATTAATGGAAAAGCGAATCGTTTACATAAAATTTATAACAGTAAGAGCTACTTTTATAGCAATAAAAATATATTTATAAATTTTATATCAAATGTAAAGTAATATTTTATAAATTCAATTTATCCAATACATTGATTTTCTCAGAATTGCAGTTAAATTGCATCGTAAAATTTCAATCTGGGTTACATAAAGAGAATGTTACACAGTTAGGTGCGTGACAATCGAATAAATCTATAACATTGTTTATTTAACAATAATGATAAGATTCTAGTTACAGAGAACGAACAGAATTGAATTTAAAACTCTCTAAAATTATATTTGTAACTCACAAGAAAAATAACAATCGAAAATACTAAGTAAATAATACATTTTCGTATCTTCAAATTATCATTTCTCTCTAAATAATACATGATAATTAAGACAATAGCTTGGCCGTTCGGTGTCCAATTGAATTAACCATTGAAAACTGGTTGTTTGTCGCGGTTCGAGCATGATTAGCGGGTGGCCACGTAAAGTTTTTCGGGTTTCCTCGCCTGCGTAATGCCTAAATATGAGACAACTTCACATACACAATAGAAAATCTTCCGTACAAAAACCTATTTGCAGATCTCTTTCGCAGATTACTCTGCAATTTATACGCATATACACGATTAATCAATAATGACACCGTTCAGTTTAAATACCATTATCTTTTGTAACGTGTCTAATTATATTTGATACGTACAGTAATTGGAGTCCTGAAAGGATATGTAATACTTCTACTTTTACGGCTGTTATAATATATGATAACAAGAAATAGTATGATCGTATCAAATTACTTTTATTGGTAGTTTGCAAATCTTAATGATACATCGCATTTCAAACAAAAGATTCAGGAAAGTACAGAAAACGTATGGATTCAATGGATTAGTGTTTGTTTGCTGGCGCATATTTCTTCTTTTAATATGTCAAGATAGGTAAGAATTAAAGAACGAAATTTGGAATAGTAATCTGTAAGTAAGGGGCATTAACGCTGCTCAATTTTGGTGAATGGAACTCAATGCGATAAACGGAAAAGACAGTTCATGTGTCATATTTCGAGTGGGTTGTGATTTAATAAACAATTTAATCATCACAGACATTTACAATATTTTCAAAAAATCATCTGTATCCTCAAAATGAAGCCATTTTTGGGGGGTCTTTCTTATAATTAGTAACATTTCGTAACAGATGACGCAACGCACAATTGTAAATTTGAACTAGTCGTAAAGTTCTTTCTTTAAATTTAAATGTTTTTATGGTAGTTTTTATCAGAATTCATAAATTGTTTATTCTAATATTACGTTATCACTTAAATTTTATATTTTAGTATAATTCAAAATTATCGGACTTTTCTTAACTGATGCACGATTGCTGGGAAAGTCAAGCAACAGCACATGTCAGCTATTTTTAATAATCAAAATAAGACGTAACAACTTGGCGAACTTTCTCGTTTACCATAACTAAAGATAATAAAATATATTAGCTTTGTCACTAGAAGGTTTGTCACTTCTTGTGAAATCGTCACAATGGGCTGCAATTTTTAATCATTTTTTATTGTTAAAACAATCACATCATTTCCGTTCCACACCGGAATTTCGTATATATTAATCGGCTTCTTTGGCCTAAACTTTCCATATTTGATTTCAGAATTTTAGTAGTGTCTCGAGTCTAATTACAGCCAAATGTATAACTTTTAATGTTATATAATTCAAATTTAATATACTATATTTATAATACTTTGTATAATATAATAAACAAATAAAATCATAAAATAGAATAAGTTTTATTATATATATATATATAATATAATTCAATCAGTTATTACTTATCCAATGTCGCATCGGAAAATAATAATACGTTTATATTATATTATATAAATCGTCAAATGTTTACCAATGAAACAATATCAAAAATTATAGTACTTAAACCACCAGGTACATTTCCAATATTGACATCAGATATTCCTCTTAAATTAATACAAGTTGTGTTACGAAAGCACGCGACTTTATTCTATACTCAGTTGTCTTGTTTATATAATTTCAATTTGTATACAGTGGTATGATAGAATAAAGCAATACAATAGATCCAGAACCTAAGAAAAAACGCTATCCCTTAAAGGGATTTCTATGAAAATTTGGCAGTTAAGTTCATGTTTGACATGTGAAAATTCCAGAAAAAAAACGCCCGCGCCGTTGATCAGGTGCGAACCCACGACCATCTGGCAATGTTCAGTGGTTTTAACCACTCGGCCGCTCGTTGTCAAATTCGATTTTGAGTATTCTAATTATTTAACCGACATACATTCGTACGAAGTCTGCATTCAGAGAATCATTTTTTATTATATATTTAAAATTCAAATTTCTGCCTTGTCAAGTATGTATTCTGCTGATCAGCGATATAGATGTCTTGGGTTCCTTGTTCGTCCTGCTTTTAGTATGGTCAGAGTTTTCGGACTGGATCCGGTGGATCCGTGTCGCTGGGTCATATCTTATTATATATTTAAAATTCAAATTTCTGCCTTGTCAAGTATGTATTCTGCTGATCAGCGATATAGATGTCTTGGGTTCCTTGTTCGTCCTGCTTTTAGTATGGTCAGAGTTTTCGGACTGGATCCGGTGGATCCGTGTCGCTGTATGGCAGAAGATAGAGCTGTTATTCCTGAAAAAATTTTCAATGTATATTGTAATCTGGTCGAAGCATTCTTATGGTTTGTGTGTCTGAGTTACACAATTAATTTGCCCAATATCGACGTTTACTGTATACGAATCTATTTATATTTCAAAGAGTTCTCATGCCTATGGACTGTAGTATTGATTATAGTTACAACCTACGCAGCAATACAGTTTAGTATTTTGAAAAGAAAGAAAATATCTCTTCATATTGTGAAAACCAGCTACAAGAATAAATATAAATTGGTACGACGAATGAAAATTCTTGTATTTTGCGGCATTTTCGGGCTACTTTTTCTTTTTATATGTTGCACCTTTGTCACAGGTGTGATTAACTTTGGCGAATTAAGAAGACAAGGTAGAAACATGACAGAAGGATTCGTATGCACTATGTATTATACATTGGCAAATTTTTACATATTTGGACAAATTTCGGTTTTAATTTTTCTCTCTGCGTATGCTGGAATATTTATTTTAAGCAGATTGATCAAATTATCCGAAGAATTTGAAGGAATGAAGATAAATGATTTATCTTTAAAGTATAAATTACAAAGATTTTTTGAAAAGCAATTCGAAATTTGGCAAGTTCTTAAACAAGTTAATGAGAAGTACAAAGATCTTTTACCATTAATGTATGCCTTCTTCATGCATATATGCTGTATCATCATGTACATTACCATATTTGTAAAAATGCTTTCAGATATAAAGATCTATTTTGTAATTAGATTTCCTGTTGTTCTATTAGCAGTACTTTCGTGCTGTTGGGTATTATCACATTTCACATCATTGGTAAGTTTGAAATTATATAACATAAAATACTTGAATTGTCTTTAAATGCCATGCCTTAGGCCCACCTGTGCCGAGTGGAAAAAACTACTGAACGCAAAGATTAATCACGTGAAGAAATTTCGGGAAACTGCACGTCGTCTTTGATTGGACAGGCGTGAATCTACGTTGTTTGGTGATTTTTATCCACTTGGCCATAGGTGGGCTTAATATGAAAAAATAATTATATGGTAAATTATTTTTTATTTCAGTTGTACGACGACTTTGCATTCATCTACAGACTTTCTCCTGCCGATTTGCCATTGGAATTTAAACTGAAGGTAAAATAAACTTTGATTATTATTGTTCGTTAAAATTGGGTAGTGTTTTATTTTCTAATAATTTTTATATTGATGATATTAATTTTTCGTACCTTCAATAAGTGCAACACAAAAAGATGTATTTTTTTAGTTCAACAGTATGAAATAATATATACATAATAGTAGCCCGCGACGCCCCCTAGTGGGCGTTGTTTTTCAAATTTCCATGAAGCACGGTTCCTTTGACTTTTTTGTTCCTATTAATATGCTCTACAGCTCTGTTAAAGTTTCAATGGTAAGATTAGATGAAGAGGTGGCGAGCCCCTCAAACTGTAGCCCCCTGTGCGAACAATAAAGGCAAAGGAACCATATTCCTACTCGCGGCCCTTCGCGAGATATAAGCCCCTGAAATAATAAATTCCTATTACATATATACTGAATTATTTATTTTGTTATATTGACCAAATAATAGCTTATTGGCCAAATGAATAATAATAATTCATATTGTTAATTTAAATAAGAATTAAAATTGTTAATTTGAATGTTTGAAATATGACACACGAAAGGGGCGCCTCTAGTCTCCGTTATCAAACGGTTACAGGACAGACAGACGGATACCCGTTGAATGGGTTATATACTGTAGAGCGTCGATTATCCAAAAGTCAATTATCCGAAAGAATTCCATTCAGCAAATTGAAATTTTCGCCAGTGCTGTGACGCTGCAATCTTTGGCTATGTTTTGGGCTACTCAAATATTTTACGTTTTTGATACTAAATTAACTTCTGAAGTATAATTTTTTATTGTTTTTATATTTTTCAATATATTTATTNTTATTCACTTGGCCACAGGTGGACTAATATGAAAAAATAATTATATGGTAAATTATTTTTTATTTCAGTTGTACGACAACTTTGCGTCTATCTACAGACTTTCTCCTGCCGATTTGCCATTGGAATTTAAACTGAAGGTAAAGTTGACTTTGATTATTGTGTTTCTCATTAAAATTTTGTAGTGTTTCATTTTCTGATAATTTTTATATTGATAATGAAGCTTTTTGGTACCCTCAATAAGTCCAACTTTAAAAGATGAATTTTTTTTTTTTAGTTTAACAGTATGAAATAATATATAAATATATAGCTTTTTACTTATTTATTTAGCACAACGGTAGGCAAACGATAGGACACAAGGCGTTTATTACATTTTTTATTCATTGATACGCGTTTTGGGTTTTTTATTTAGCTTCTCTTAGCTTTTAATTTTTTATAGTTAATTTTTAGTAGCGATTAAGATGTACAAAAGTAATATTAACAGTTATATTTCGAACCGCTTTGTATGTTTGTACCAACGGAAAACGTGAGTAATCTGCTACAGAAGGAAGCCTCTCGGAATGATATTAATAGGAATTTGGTCCCTATTTTAGTGTTAAAAACGCGAAGAAATTCGAAAGACTCCACATGGCCAGCACGTTGGCGAGGTCCGAATCCACGATTAACTACCACTATTCTGTGGTTTTTCTCACTCGACCACTAATGATTTTTACTACTATGAGCGATCTGGATTCAAATCTGGGCATACATCTTGGAGAAACTTTTGTAAATGGTCTGCCTCAAATATGTTGGGCCTGGTTTTCACCACTACTCACGTGATAACGATTTGTAAACCGTTACAACGCCAACCTGTTGGTAAACCAGCATTCGGTGCTTTTATCCGTTTCGCTACTTGTGCGCTAAGTTAGGCTGCGTGCTATCTCGTGTTTAATGCCTTATGAAACTGCTAAAAACATCTTTTGGGGTTTCTAACACTGACAATACCCATTACGCGTAATCTCAAAACTAATCCCATCTTATACAGGGTGTTCCGCGTGATGCTAGCAATAATTTTAAAGCATGTTCTCGAGGCGTGAGATTTATAACTATTCTATAAACATAGCTTGAAATTCATTGTTTTATTGCTACAAAGGGGTTAATTGTTTTTACTTCGATTTTCAACAGTGATACGGGCCTTGGAAGAGACTGAAACTCACTGTCCTTTATTTTCTTGTAGTACTAATTAGCGAAGACTTGACAAGAATTGTACGAACTTTATCGCCGTGGTTACCAGTGGTGCAAACCAGCATCGTAAGGTGTTCCAGTCTCAACTTTACTTCTTTCTGGCGTTGAAATAATGCGTTTGGGTGTCTCATAACCTATATCAGACAGTCCATAAATGCAATAAACACACTGATAAAGTATTTTTACAGTATATTATAGAGAAAAACAAGTAAAGAATACTGTTAACTCGAAGAACACATTGTATATGTAACATGTATACAACACAGATTTCATTGCGTCTGTGGGTAGGTGGCACGATTTTATTCATCATTTTTGAAGCTTTATAACTTGTGTGCTATCTGTAGAAAAATTCTGATATTTGGCAGGAAAGTTTACTTGTTACATGGATTGGTACTATTAAATTATGGTGATTGAAAAGATTGATGGGTTGGCGAGATAAAGAAGATCGCATTTTGTATCTCGAGTAGAGTCAGATTAATGAAGATTTCGCTTGCTATTTTCATTTGCTATTTTTTTGTATTCATTTGTATTTAATTTCCAGATGAATTGCTACATGAAGCGATTTGGAAAAATTCCATTAGGCATATCTCTTGGTGGTTTCTTCTATATAAAAGAAGATTTTTTCATCAAGGTTAGTACAATATATGACATTTTTTAAACAGTACAGTAATCTTAAATCGTAGGGGGGTGTTGAGGTAGCTTAAAATCACTTTGTAGTTACCTCAAATGGAAGATTGAAAGGATTTCAACTTATAACCTAGTGATCTGAACGTAATTTACACTGCCATGACATAAGTTAATGCAGGGAGAGTGATCTGAAATTGCGACAATAAGTACAATACGAGGCGTGGCTGCCTTCGTAATCACATTAATTATGCTTAGTTAAAGCATAAATTAATGCAAATGTAGGAAAAGAATTAATTGATAATTTTTAAATATTTGACATAAAATCCACAGATGTAAATATTAAATAATTAAAAAATAATGTTTCTTTATTATAATATTGACTGTTGTCAAGATAACATATATATTAATTCAGAATATCGCTTAACAAAATTTTCAAACAATATAGTATCAGTTTGTTTGGATTCGCCAGATGAAGCTAAGCAACACTTGGGCGATCCGACAAGACGAAGACCCTTATTAAAAGACTGTCTAAGCAAAAGTCTCGGTTTAGGCGTTCGACATGCGAAAATCCCTCAGAAAACTCTATGTGTTAATTACGATCGAACCCACGATATTATTTAGTGATGTTATCCATTGATCACTAGTGGGCCTTACTTTGTTTTGCCAACTGTATCATGGAACTTTGTTACTGGAAACGCTTTAATAATTAAATTAAACTTTTTACTATTTTAACAGGCATACAACGCATTGTATTCCATCTTTAATACTTTACTCGATTTGAGTGGTGTAATGGAAAAGGAATCCAAATGTACTTCGACTGCACTTAACGGTACAACTGGAAAGAATTCTTCAATTATTTAAATCTTGATGAATACGAATAAATGAAACAACACGACTTCAATAAGAGACATTCAATCATAATTATATTCTTATACTGATTTAACCATACAGAATTTGTATAATTTTTGTAATTGTAACGGATATTGTAGCTTAATTCATGGTTAAGTCGTTATTTATGTTTTTACCTGAAAATTGACCTAAATATATGATTAGAGATATAAACCTTTCTATGTACGTGCTTACATCTTTAATGGAACTAATGATTACAGAAGATAGTCTGACTAAAAAAAATGTAAATTGTAAACATTTATGAACAATTTGCTTGCTGCTTAACAACAATAAGCAACTTTACAATAAGCTAGCCTTAGTAATCGAGCTTCTCGAAGCCTGTAAACCTTAAAAGGAACGATCTTCTCATGCAACATTTACATTTATTAAAATATATATATTATCCGATAAAGGGAGACAATAAGAATTCCCGTATTTTCCTATTATTATTCATTCATTCATTTTTATATACTATGTACTATCAAGTACATTCCTGGCTTCGCATGGAGTATTACCAGGAGATAAGCAATAAAAATAAGTACAATATATATTCGTAGAGAAAATTAAATAACTTTAAGTTATAGTAATGGTAAATAAAACAAATAAAAATAAACAGATAAAATTGTTGAGGGACATTGATAGGACGATCACAATATAACTATTAACATTTACATAGAGTGATTATAATATAAATTTACTTCTGATATTTAATAATATTTTTTGTGATTAATATATATTTAATTAATAAATATCTTGGTGATTGAGTACTTATAGATTAAGAAGGCGAACGGAAATAACTGTTTCAGGTCTCAAGAACATAATTCTCAGCCTGAGTAGTTAGAACTTGGATTGACGTATGTTTTTGCTGCTTCAAGATGGAATGAAGTTGGGCAACAACACATACCTTAAGCAGGGTATCATGAGTAGAGTATTATTAAACAGCAAATTATACGTAACACATCACTTCTGTAGCGCAGGACGATTCGAATGCACGTCTGAGATATCACAAGATACCGTTGGTACAGCACTTCCAGGCACTAAATACACAGATATTATAACAATCAACGCACAGGGTATGGCACATGAAGAAGAACATCATCCCACGTAGAGAAAATGTGTAGAAGTTTTCTTTCTACAAACACTTCCATTAGAACAACATCATTGAAAGATGGTTCACACATAATCAGATTATGATGATCAGAACCTTTGTTGTATATCACATACAGTAGTATTGCTTTCAGGATGCAAACTCTGTAGATATTATTCGATAAGGCACAATACTTACCTATAGCACGTAGCCTTATTCTTGAGTACAATTTCACGGTAGTTCCATTAGTACAGTACATCCAAGGCACTGCGATAAAAACAATGAACGCCAAGTATGATTGACGCATAGGAAATCAGACCACTTTCATCAGGACAACACTGCCGAAAGATGGTTCACAGACACCAGTTAATAATGATCAAAACATAACTGGACGAAGATTGGCACTAGTGATTTGCTCCTCATTTCCAATCACACTCCCTGTGAGTTGAAAATGTTATTCTCTAAAGATATAAAGTATATAGTTGGCAAATGCACAAGGTGAATCAATGTGAAGAACACAAATTTTCACAGAAAATGTGAAACATGTCCAGAAACACGGACATTCAATTGAAATATTATCGTTCAGACACATCGTAGACAAGTTGATGAGATTGCGAATGTAGTTTTAGCGTTATATTATTTGATGTGTTATTTTAGAGATACTTTTAGCAAGTCTGGTAAAGGCATTATAAACTTCAAGAGATGTCCATATGGACATCTCTTGAAGTTTATAATATAGACATGTGGACATCTCTTGGACATCATCTTTCCTATTATGGACATATGGACATAATCTTTCCTATTATCTTTCGAGTGAGCCGCTCTTGGTACATTACATTTTTAAAATCTTCTAATATAATTTCTATAAATATATAGCACTGGTAGCGTTGTGGCTAGGCTATGAATTTCGAGAAATTGATTATACTCGAAGTTTTTACTTTATATGATTTGATATAAATGTAAAAAAATACAATGTTTAAGAATAATTAATTGTTTACAGTAAAAACATAAAATGAAGGGACTTCTATCACAATTTTCTAACGAACAGTTTACTTCTGGAAATGTAACGTTTACGTCAATAACATCAGAAAAACGTTTATCGTTCTCTGTTAAATATGCTGACTTCTTCTATGCAGATACAAGTATTAACATATTTAAAAATAGAAGCACATGATTTATTTTACATAAGCACACAGTTCGCAACATATGCTCGAGTTACGAACATTCTCATACCGTTAAATCATATTCTATGAATCCATGCATTTCAGATGGATTGTAGAAGATTAAATAGCAACTCTATATTATGCTAGTGTAAACCTGACTATATTATAATTCGAATGTAAAGAAGATGCACTCTATAGTAACTTCTCTGTTCTAATTCACTGCAACTACACGTTTTTTCTTCTATATTTTATAGTTATGAAACATATTATAATGTATGATTTATGTTTCTAGATTTTCAGTATTTTCAATTGTAATTTAGCATTATATGTATTTATATGTGCATTGCTTATGTTTTTAATTAATCACGAGCTATAAACTGTCACTTTTAAGTAAGCCATATTTGAAATGTATTTGAATTTATTACTTAGTATTAGAAACAATTACATGTTTTCTCGTTTAATAAGTTGTTACTTCACTGAATGCTCAATGTTATTCTGAATTCTTCTGTAGAAAGGACAATTTACTGACTTTTACATCACCATATATTATTATTTTTATAATGCAAATTTAATTGAAATACAGGTAACCCCCGTATAACACGGCACTTCTATAGCACGGATTCACTCTAACACGGTTCGAGAATTGGTACCATCCCCCGTATAACACGGTACTTTTATAGCAATGATTCACTCTGACACGGTTCGAGAAATGGGTAAAACCCTCGTACAAAATGAAATGTAATAAATTTTTACATACTTATATAAAAATATAGTAGCATGTTTTTTTAATTTGTGGAACCTAACCCTCTTTTTCGTACTAGTTCCTTGATTCACATAACACGGATTCGCATAACACGGTAATTTTTTGCAAACCGTGTTATACGGGAGTTACCTGTATTTTAGTACGTCTTGAAAACATTTGTGAGTATTCGATGTATTAAAACTGTTTAGGAAGTAGTCATATATAATTGTAGGAGTGCATTTATAACATTAAATAAATACTTTAATAAAGTGTCTGTTTTGTTTGATGTATTGATTATTTATCAATCACCAAACATTTAAAATATGTGATCCGATTTACATGTAAATTAAGTTTTATTAGTGACAATAATCGATGTCATTTATCACATCTTGAGGCATTTGAATGTGTAGCAAATGCTTCATCATTATCACAAATGCAAAAATAAATTCGAAGTATTTTTCTGTGTGTAGAAGTTAGTATTTGGGTATGCTAGTGTGTGGGAGGTAGCATGATTTTGATTACCTTATTTAAAACTTAATAACTCGTGTACTTTTTTCCGATAATTTCAGAAATTTTGCAGGTAGATTTGCTTATTCGGTGCATTAATGCTGTTAAATTTTGTTAATTAAATGTCCGGAGGGTGAGGAAATAATAGAAGTCGTGTATATCTCCAGTCGGGTCGAACTTAATAACGATTCTATTATTTATTAGCATTTAGATTTTTTTGTGAAACCGATTTCTATCGTCATAATTAAGCTTTTTTCCATTTTATAATACTTAAAAATATAAAAATACTTTAATAATAAAATATTATAACAGATGGCGCCACATACACACATATTTTAATGTGGCTGGAATCAAGGACTATATATTACTGTAGTTTAATGTCCTTGGGCTGGAATGTTAAACAACTCGTTCTTGGATATTTTTTTTCTTATAATTCGTGTATTAGAAATATTCTAATTACGTATAGATAATTTTAATCATAGTATTTAATTTAATTTGAATCTTTCAGTCCCGTAATTATACGGAAAACTAGAATAATCAATTATAACATGTAAACCAATTTTGTATACAGTAGATCCCCCTATAAAACCGTTTCCTATAGTTATGATTCCTATAAAAATTGTGGCAGTATCCGTAAACAACGGTAAAAATAACTCCTATAATACGTAAAACGTCATCGGGCAGCCGAACTACTTTCCCGCCGTCCGTAGCGCCACGCTACG